>NW_026461344.1:0-67686 GCF_021730395.1 Mercenaria mercenaria | reverse complement strand
CAATAAGGTTTTTTTTAAAGATTTCTCGTACGTTTTTCGGGAAAATTTGTGGGGGGGGGGGGGGGAAAAAACTTGAGTAAACGTAATTTCCAAAAAAGGGACAAAAAAAGATGACTGTTTTCCAAAAATGAAGACAAAAATTAAAATGGCTTTACCAAAGCAGAAACATGTACGTTATATAATTTGCTATTTTTCGCTCATATTACTTGACTTACAAAAATTTTTTAAGTCTCACTTCTAAATTGATCATTATTTACAAAACAATAGAAAAGAAGATACCTTTGTGGCGGTGATTTAATATGAATCAGAAGGTTGTAATTCACCATACAGTACGTCATAAAACGCCATTAAAATTTTCAAACTTTTAAAGGGCACTCTAAGTAGTGAACTTCTATTTTTTGTCATTGTTTTTAAGATGAACTCCTATTGCCGAAAACATCTTAAGCGCTGATATTTAAACGTCATGCAGATGCGAGTCTAAAAATAACATTTAGCTTTTTCTTTTTTTATTTTGTCCTGCTAATCAACTATTGTGCTATTCTGCTGTTCGCTGGAGTTATTCCCACTATTCAGCTGGAGGTATTCTCTTATTTTACAGAGTTTTTTCTTCTATTCTGCTGGAGTTTTTCAGCTATTCTGCGGGTGTTATTCTGCTATTCTGCTGCCGGAGATATTTTACTTTCTCCTATTCTTCTTGTTATTTTGCTATTCTCCTATTCTTTCTGAAGTTTAATCTGCTGTTCTGCTAGTCTAAGAGTTATTCTGCTATTCTGCTAGATTTTTTCTCCTGTTCAGCTGGTGTTGATCTGCTCTTCTGCGGAGTAATTCTGCTTTTCTGCTATTCTGCTGGAGTTATTCTGCTATTTCTACTGGGAATTATTATGCAATGCTGCTGGAGATATTTGCTATTTGCTGGAGTTATTATGCAATGCTGGGTGGGTATTCTGTTTTTCTTCTAGGTTAGGCTTATGTTGTTGTGTGAGGTAATATGCGATACGATAATGTATCAAGTTGGTCCTAAAGTTGTTCTTTTAACTGACAAAAATTTGGGTTTTTCTTAAACTTATTGTTACATGTTTAACACAAAAATAATCTAAGGCAAATTTTAATTGACACAGAGATGCAAGATAGAATAAAAAAACCCAAAAAGATAATTTTCCTATTCTGCTATTCTGCTGGGGTTATCCTGCTATTCTGCTGGAGTTATTCTGCTATTCTGCGTGATTATTCTGCTATTCTGCATTCAGCTTGAGGTTTTCTGATATTCCGCTGGAGTAATCCTGTTATTCTGCTATCTTGTTGGAATTATTCTGCTATTCTGCTGCAGTTATTCTGATATTCTGCTGGAGTTATTCTCCTATTCTACTGAAGTTATTCTGATTTTCAGCTTGAGTTTTTCTGCTACTCTGCTGGAGTTATTCTGTTATTCTGCTAGAGTTATTCTGCTAATCTGCTGGATTTATTCTGCTATTCAGCTATTCTGCTGGAGTTATATCTGCTATTCTGCGAAAGTTATTCTGCTATTATGCTAGAGTTATTGTGCAATTCTGTTGGTGTTTTTTTGCTATTTATTCTCCAATTCTGCTGGAGTTATTCTGCTATTCTAGATCTGCTAGAGTTATTCTGCTATTTAGCTGGTGCTATTCTCCTATTGTGCAGAGTAATTCTGCTATTCTTCTGGTATAGGCTAATTTTAACTGGCGAGACGTATAATGCCATAAATTCGGTCTCAAATTGTTCTTTTATCTGAAAAAAATGGTCTTCTAATAAATATTGGTTACATGTTTTCCACAAAGATAGGCTAATTTTAACTGTCATAAAGATGCAAGGTAAAATGAAAAGAAATGAAGATATTGGGTGGAGTTATTCTACTACACTGTGAAATTATTCTGCTTTTCTGCTAGAGTTGTTCTGCTATTCTGCTGGTGATATTCTGCTATTTATTCTCCTATTCTGCTGGAGTTATTCTGCTATTCTGCGGAAGTTATTCTGCTATTCTGCTGGAGTTATTCTGCTATTCTGCGGAAGTTATTCTGCTTTTTGCTAGAGCTATTCTGCTATTCTGCTAGTGTTATTCTGTTATTTATTCTGCTATTCAGCTAGAGTTATTCTGCTATTCTGCTAGAGTTATTCTGCTACTCTTCTTGAGTTATTCTCCTATTTAGCTGGTGCTATTCTCCTATTGTGCAGGAGTAATCTGCTATTCTGCTGGAGTTATTCTGCTATGTTGCTGGAGATATTCTGCTATTCATTTAGTTTAGGCTTATGTTGATTGTGCGAGGTAATATGCGATACGTATAATGTATCAAGTTGGTCCGAAAGTTGTTCTTTTAAACTGACAAAAATTGTTTTCTTATAAATCATGGTTACATGTTTAACACAAAAATAATCTAAGGCAAATTTTAATTGACACAGAGATGCAAGATAGAATAAATAAAAAAAATCCAACAAGATATTCTGCTATTCTGCTGGAGTTATTCTACTATTATGCTAATTCTGCTGGAGTTATTCTGCTACTCTGCAGGATGATTCTGCTATTCAGCTATTGAGATTTTCTGCTGTTTCCGCTGGAGTTATTCTGTTATTCTGCTATCTTGCTGGAGTTATTCTGCTATTCTCCTATTCTACTGGAGTTATTCTGATTTTCTGCTTGAGTTTTTCGGACTCTACTGGAGTTATTCTGCTATTCTGCTGGAGTTATTCTTCTTTTCTCCTATTCTACTGGATTTTATTCTGTTTTTTTCTGCTTTTCAGCTTGAGTTTTTATGCTACTCTGCCTGGAGTTATTCTGTTATTCTGCTGGAGTTATTCTGCTAATATGATGGAGTTTATTACGCTATTCAGCTATTCTGCTGGAGTTATTCTGCTATTCTGCGGAAGTTATTCTCCTATTATGCTAGAGTTTATTGCGCAATTCTGCTGGTATTATTCTGCTATTTTTATTTCCTGTTCTGCTGTGTTATTCTGCTATTCTCTGCTAGAGTTATTCTGCTATTCTGCTTGAGTTATTCCCCTATTTAGCAGGTGCTATTCCTCCTATTGTGCAGGAGTAATTCTGTTATTCTGCTGGAGTTATTCTGCTATTCTGCTGAGGTTATTCTGCTATGTTGCTGGAGTTATTCTGCTATTCTTCTAGTATAGGCGGCTAATGTTAATTGTGCGAGACGTATAATGCATAAAGTCGGTATCAAATTGTTCTTTAACTGCCACAAATGGTCTTCTAACAAATATTGTTTACATGTTCTTCTAACAAATATATGTTACATGTTTTCCACAAAGATAGGTTAATTTTAACTGTCATAAATGATGCGAGTAAAAAAAAATTGATATTCGGATGGAGTATTCTGCTACACTGTGGAAATTATTTTGCTTTTCAACTAGAGTTGTTCTGCTATTCTGCTGGTGTTATTATGCTATTTATTCTCCTATTCTGCTTGAGAGTTATTCTGCTATTCTGCTAGAGTTATTCTGCTACTCTGCTCGAGTTATTCTTCTATTTAGCTGGTGCTATTCTCCTATTGTGCAGGAGTGATTCGGCTATTCTGCTGGAGTTATTCTGCTACTCTGCTGGAGTTTATTCTGCTATGTTGCTGGAGTTATTCTGCTATTCTTCTAGTATAAGGCTAATGTTAATTGTGCGAGACGTATAATGCATAAAGTCGGTCCTCAAAATTGTTCTTTTAACTGCCACAAATGGTCTTCTAACAAATATTGTTTACATGTTTTCCATAATGATAGGCTAATTTTAAACTGTCATAAAGATGCGAGGTAAAATGAAAAAAAAAAAGATTATTCTGCCATTCGGATGGAGTTTATTCAGCTATTCTGCTGTTCTGCTGGAATTATTCTGCTGTTCTGCCATTCTGCTGGTGTTATTCTGCTATTTCTGCAATTTTGCTGGAGTTACATTACCATTCTGCAATTCTGCTGGAGTTATTCTGCTTCATGTGAGAAAGCCATCCAGCTGGCTTACGGAAGGTCGGTCAGTGGTTCTAACCCAGGTGCCAGCTCGTGATGAAATAATGCATGGAGGTGCACCTGGGGTCTTCCTCCACCATCAAAAGCTTGAAATTCGTCATATGACCAATAATTGTGTCAGTACAACGCTAAAATCCAACACACATGCTATTCAGTCATTCTGTTGGAATATTTCTGCTATTCTGCCATTCTGTTGGAGTTATTCGGCTTTTCAGCCATTCTGCTGGAGTAATTCTGCCGTTCTGCTTGAGTTGTTTTACTATAATTCTGCTATTCTGCCATTCTGCTAGAGTTATTCTGCTATTCTGCCATTCTGCTGGAGTTATTCTGCTATTCTGCTAACTTCACACAGTCTTGGCGTAAAGGAGACTGCGTTATCTGATGTGGTTTTCCTGTATGTACCAGAACCGTTTGGAACGGTCAAACAAAGCTGCAGCTAACAAACAGTACACCTTAGAAAACACCAGTGTGTTTCAGTGTCTGTTGCACGTGACATTATCCCATTGTGGTTTTGTTTCAATTATCTGCGACAAACAAATGCGTACCATTTGCAGCTTCTATTGGGTACACATAAAATTGAGCATTATGTTCTTTTCAGTATTATTTGCGTTTGCAGGCATTAGAATAAAGACAGCCTTTATTTATGGCACTGCTTCATCAAATACCAGTTAGTGCACTGCATTTTGTAATAGACTTTACAATGTTGGAACAATACATTATCACGTTATAAACAAAGACATCAAACTGTAGGTCAGTAAACAGAGCCAGACAAAATACTAGTTCCTCAAGGAATTATACAGCTTGAAAACATCTTAACTATCTGATGTTCACGTTTCTAAATATGTCCACAAAACGATCTATAAACGAGGTCATGTTTGGGACATTAGGTCTTGAACATACTTCTATATAAAACTGACAACTGTCTGTAACTTGCATTTTCTTGAAAAATATTGCCATGCTGAAAACAAATCAAAAGAAAAGTTTGGTTCACATTTTTTAATCAAACACACTTATTGCAAAATCAGTTAAAATGATACTCCAAATTGTAGTGGTGGTTATGACGTAATTTTCCGTAGAAAATTTCCCTGTCATCCAAAAAAAATTTTATTATGAAAATGTTTTAAATATACAAAAATAGATATTTTTAAGGGGGATTGCAGCTACAAATTGCGAAAAAAATAAAGGAAAAAACAACCCTTTTTGGGGGCGACTAAATTTTTTCCCGAAATCATTATTGAAATGTTTACTTAATTTTGACCCTTTTGCCTTGACTAACCCCTGCTGGGGGCTTAAAGGACCAGTACTGACATAAGTTCAGTTATGGGGGTACACTTCATAGAATGATTAAATTCTGGTGCATTATTCAGTAAAGGATGGGGAAATGAAAATTTTGTCAAAAAAAATGTATTAGACCCTATTTAAAGAAACCAAATTGAAAAGTAGTAAAAAAAAAAAAGGGGTTTTCTGGCGCATTTTTGGCCCCCCTTTTTTAAACCCCTCCACCCCCCTGGATCCAAACCAAAAAATGCCGCCCAAATTAAAAAACAGAAAAAAAAAAAAAAAAAACCCGGGGTTTTCCATAGTATTTTAAAGAAATTTTCCATTTTAAATTATAATTAAACCCTTCGGGCCAAATTTTTTTTTGGGGGGGGCCCCACAATCCGGGCCACAAGGGCAGCAAAGGGGGGCAGTCGGTTTGGGCCCCCCCTTTAAAATTTTTTGGGGCAAAACTAGGGAAAAATTTTTTTTAAAATATTTTTAAAAAAATTTGATAAAATACTTTATATTTAAATTTTCTTTTCCAAAATTTTTGTGCCACGAAGGAAAACAATGGGAAAGTGTCCTGCCAACTGGCAAACCTTTGGGCAAACTTTGGGACAGTTTTTTAATAATTGATAAAATGAAAAAGGAAAATTTAAAAAATTAAATTTTAAAAATTTAAAAAATTTTCAATGAGAAAACTACATTTTTACATTTGGGAAAAAAGAGTTAAAAATACGGGAGTGAAAACCGGGACCCCCGTATTTTTCCCCCTTATAAACGGGAAGAAAAAACGGAAAACTAAAAAAAAGGGGGGGCTTTGTAGGGGGGGGTTTAGAATATTTTAAAAGTCCGTTTACTAATAAAAAAAAAAGGGATTTCCCGTAAAACTATGAAAAAATTGGAATTTTTAGAAAAAGGGATCCCCCCTTTAAAAAATTTTTCCCTGAAAAAAATCGGGAAATTCTAAAAAAAAATTTAAAATTCCAACCCCCAAACCCCAAACCCCAACCGAAAAATTTCCAAATATGCCCGGTGTAGGGGGGAAAAACATTAAATCCGAATTTTTACGAAAAAAAGGGACGAAATTTTTTCCCCGTATTTTTGTTTCATATACAACCCCCGTATATTTCCCGTATTTTTGGATATCGGGTTTATGTATAGTTTTGTATATTTGGGGAAAATACAGGGTTTAAAATTTCCCTTTAAATTTTTTCCGTAAAAACAACTCTGTATATTTCCCGTATAGGGCCGGAAATAGGGGATTTAAAAAATTTTGGGTATATGTCGAAAAAAAAGGGGGACGAAATATGTCCCGTATTCCCTTGGTATACAACCCCCTTATTTTTTCCCCCGATATGCCAGATATACGGGATTTAAATAATTTTAAATTTTTTGAAAAAAACCGGGATTTAAAATTTTCCCCCGTCTATTTTTTTGTATACAACTCCGTATATTTCCCGATATTCTGGATTTTGGGGATATGAAATTTTTTTTGTAATTTCGAAAAAAAACAGGGATTAAATGTCCCGTACATTTTTCCCGTATACAACTCCGAATTTTTTCCCGTATTTTTTGCCGGAAATACGGTTTTTAAATAATTTTATATTTCGAAAATACGGGACGAATAGGTCCTTATTTGTTTGGGTTAAAAACTCCGTATTTTTTTCCCGTAAAAGGGCAGGAAATCCCAGGTTTTAAAAATAATTTTTTTATTTTTAAAAAAAATACGGGATCAACAAATGTGTAGGGGAAATAAATATTCCCCCCGGCCCCTTTTAAAAGGTTTCAAACTTTTTTTGCATTTTATGGGGGGGGGTATTGTACGTGTATGTAAAAAAATGAATGCCAATATTGAAAGAAAAAAAGGGTTTAAAAAACTGTTTGACATGAACTAAAAAAAAAAAAACTTTCCCACGGATCAAAACAGTAAAAAAATAAAATATAATGAACCCCCATCAATTTTACCCTAGCGCTTTCCCGCTTTTTTTTTAAACATTTTAATTTATTTTAAATAGCCGTTTGAAAAAAAAAAAGGTTAACCCAATTTAAATCCCTATTTTTTTTTTGTAGTAAATAAATACTTTCCTTTGGATCCCGCCACTGAAAAAAATTCAAATGCAAGAAATAAATTTAACCCTCTTTTTTCCTCCCAACTTTTCCCAAAAGTTTTGGAAAAAACAAAAAAAATTTCATATAAAAAAAAAAGAAAAACAAATTTTAAATTTATTTTTGTGTACTAAAAAAATTTTAATAAAACATGTTTTTGAAAAACTTTACTTAGAAATAAATTCTAATTTTTTTTAACAGACCAAAATAATCGATATAATGCGTCTGCGGCCCCAAAAGTTTCGAAAAAACCCGCCTTTCCGTTCGATTTAATCCCGTATCGCTGCTACCGACCGAGAAAGGTCTTTTTTTTTTTTTTTTTTTTTTTTTGTGTTTTTTGTTGGGATTAAACGTTGCGCGCCCACCCCTTAAAAAGGTCCATAGCGATTTTCCCCATTTTTTTCCCCCTTGGTGGGGGAAATACCCCCCGGGTGCCCTTACTGCTTTAAATTTTTTTCACAGCGAGAAACCTGTTTAAAAATGTCTTCCCCTCACATGCAGAATTAAAACACTCTAAAGGGAGGTTTAAAACCCGTATCGGGGTAGGGGAAAACGGGTTTTTGAAGTCATCGTTCAAAACCCAAACTCGGCCCCGGGAAGAACCCACTCCGGGTAGGGACCTTTAAACCAACATTTAGATTACTTAGCATTTTGGAAATAAAGAAAGCACAAAATTTAAACCGGGGGACTTTCATTTAAAATAAAATTTCCAAAGAGCAAAAAATATGTTTTTTTTAACCATTTTTTTTAAATGTTCCCACTTTCACTTTTTACTTTTTTTAAAAATTTAAATTAAGAAAAAAAATTTTTTAAAAATGGGGTTTCCCTTTTTTTTTCGAAGAAAATTTTTTGCAGATGTTCTAAGTAAAGAACGGGGGCCCATAGCGGGGACATAGGAAAAAATTTTTTATTTTTTTCTGTGCCCCACGGGGTTAGCTCCCAAACGTCGTATGTTGAAATTTTCCACGGGGAAAGGGGTAAAATAACTATCACAGCGAAAATGACAGCTACACTTTCGCCTTTTTTATCCTACCATTTTCGCTTGGGGAAAAACTAACCCCATGGGGCCCCTTTTAAAGCGGATCAATGAAAAACTGAAAAGTCTGAAAATTTTTTTTTAAATGGATTCTTTCAAAAGGGGGGTTGGGTTTTTTATATTTTAGTTTGAAATTTTTTAACGAAGTAAGTGTTTTTTTTTTTTTTTTTTTTTTAAAAAAAAGGCGATAACCCGATTATTTTTTTTTTCCCCCATTTTTTTTTTAATTTTTTTCCCCCACCCCCCAAACCCCCCCCCAAAAAGCCCCCCCACCCCCTTAACAACCCTGCAAAACGTGATTAGCTACCCCCAATTTTGGGGAACGCGTTAGCTAAGATAGTTTTAATACGTGGGGCACGTGTTAAATCAATACTTTTCCGCAAGGGGTATCTAAAAAATTCCCCCGAAATGGGGTTTGGCAAACCACGTGCGCCCGTAAAAATAAAATGTTTCCTATGCCCCCCTCAAATTCCACCGTAGTATTCACTTTTTCCAAACAAATTTTTTTTTTTAATTTTCCCCGTGGATTTTTTTTCCCCCTTTGGGTATTGACCAAAGCAAAATTGAATTTTTCGTTTTAATTTCCGAAAAATTTCATTTTAAAATTTCTGAACATAAATAGCGTTTTTTTTGCAAATATTACATAATAATTTTTTAGTTGATTTTTATACTGTACCCAGGGGGGCCTCCGTGGCCGAGTGGTTAAGGTCCTAAATTTAAAATTTCACTTCCCCCCCTCATGATTTTGGATTCGGGGCCTCCCTGGGGGCGGGAAAACTTAAATTGAAAAACCCAAATCCAGCTGGCAAAAGGGAAAAAGGTCGGGGGTTTTTTTTACCCGGGTGCCTACTCAAGAAATAATGCACGGGGGGGCCCACCTGGGGTTTTCCACCATCAAAGCGGGAAAAGGGTCGCCATATAACCTATAATTGTGTCGGGGGCGAGGGTTAAAATAAAAAAAAATAAAAATACTGAACATTTTCGGTAGCGGGAGCGGCAAAGCTTTTTTCCCTGCCAATATCGGGGTAGGGGGTTCGATTTTTGGCCAAACCTTTTTTCCCCCTTTTAAAATTTTTTTTTTTTTTTGAAAACCCTTTTCCCCCTTTTTTAGTAAACCCCAAACCGGGTGATATTTAGGGTCCATTTTTTTTTAAAAGTTATCATATTCCCCCCTTTTAAAAAAAAATCGATTTTTTAAAAATTTTCTAGACAAAAAAAACACTTTTCCCCTTTTAAACAAGCGAAACCAAAAAAATAAATACTTTAAGAAAAAAAATTTAAAAAAACCATAAAGAAAAAAAACGGGTTTACGAAAAACCACCCACATTACTTTTACTTTAAAAAAATTTTAACCGTGGAAAACGTGGTTTTGGCGTAAACACTGTTTAACTGAAAATAAAAAACAAATTTTTGTTTAAAAATTTAAAACGAAAACGCTCAAAAACCCAATTGACAAAGATTAATGAGTTTTTTTTAAAAATCAAATGATAAAAAGCTTTTTAAAACCTGTTTCCCCCCCCATCCCCCCAACGAAAATAAACTGTCCCTAAAATTTCTGCCGAACAGTTTTTAAAAAAACTGCAACTTTAAATTTTAAAAAATTTGTATGCATAAAACTAAATCAGGTGTTTAGCCCATTTAGCTTTTAAATTTAAAAAAAAGGGATGCAAAAATTTAACTAAATCAGATAGATGGGCCCCCTAAAGACGGGAAAATTCCATTTCCTTGCCCATTTCTAACTTTTTTTTCAAACCTTAAATTTGGGACAAAAACCAAAGCTCGAAAAAATCCCAAAATTACCAAAAAAACAAAAATTGGTTTGGGGGGTTTTTTAAAAATCCCAGGGATTTTTTTTCCCACCCAAAACCCGTAGAACCCCGTTTTCGGTTTTTTTTTCCAATTCCCTAAAGGCGATAACATCGGGGCTCAATTGCCCCGCACGCGAAAATTGGGTATTTGCATATTCGGGGGAAAAGGGAAAGTCACGAGAAAAGTATTTAAAAGGGTTTTAAAATATTTTTTAAAATTTTTTTAATAAACTGATTTTTTTTTTTTTTGTGACTAACCAGCCCAATTTTCAATTAATAAAAAACCCAACGGGTTGCCGTTTAAAAAAAAAAAAATAAAAAAAAAAAAAAAAAAAAATTCAAAAGGGCGTCAAAAAGGTCATTTTAAATTTTTTGTAACCCTTAAATAAAAAAAAAAAAATCAGAATACCGTTAAATAGTTCATTAAATTTCATTCATTCGTTTCATTCGTTTGCCCTTTTTTTCCCCCAACAACTCATCATTTAACTTTTTTATTTCTTTCCCTTTTTTTTAATTAAAGGGGGGGGGCCCCGGGGGTTTTATTTTAAAACCACAACAACAAAAACCAAAATTTTAAATTTGTTGCAAGGGGTTTAAAAAATAAAAAAATATCGTGCAAAAATCTTTTTGATTGAAAACCTTTGGGGGTTTAAAAAACGAGATTAAAAGTTGCAAGGACAAAAACAATTTCCTGATAGAAGTTTTATTTCGTAGAAGCTAGCTGGCTGAAAAAGGCCGCACGAAACCTTTCTTTTCATTCGATAAAAACGGGGAATTTTGGGAAAAAACCCATTAATAAAAGTTAAAAATTTAAACCAATCTTTTATTTTTTAGAAAAGGGGTCCCGGGTAATCGGGACAAAAAAAACCGCTTTTTTTTTTTAGAGGCATTTTTTGAAAAAATTACAACACCCTCGGCCCCCTGTATAGGAGAAAATGTTTTCTGCGAAATTTTTCAGTGTCAGTATGAAGAAAAAAATACAATTAAAATTTTATTTGATTTTTTTACAGACTTTGAAAGTCTATTAAGGGGGTTGGGTGGTGCGTATTTATTTTTTTCAAGTATTATATCAAAAAAGGGGTAGATAAAAAAGAAAAATTCATTTTTTATGTAGAATTTGTTTAAATTTTCTGCATTTTTTAAAAATTTCCCTTTAGGGGATCAAAAAAAATGCATCCCATACAAATAGACCCTTTTGCATAACCAACTTTTAAAAACATTTTTTAAAAAACCCCGAAAAAAAAAGGGGGGGTTTAAACCCTAAGCAAATAAACCCCCAAATTTGGCCCAAATTTCCGTACAAAAATTGTGTTGTTGTAGAAAACAGGGGGGTTGGGGGTGGGATAAATTTCGATAACTAATAGCTTTGGTCGCTAAAAAATTTTATCTTATGCAATTTTCAGGCGAACGGGGTTTTTTTTTTCCCAAAAAGATGGGGGGGGGGGAAAGAAGTTTAAATTAAATTTTTAAAGTGAAATCGGAACAAATCGAATATGTTTTATAATACTTTTAAATTTTGGGAAAAAAAAAGGGGAATATTTTTGTAAAATTGTTTTCGGTTTTTTTTCTCCTTTATTAAATCCCAATTTTTTTTTTTTCCCATGTTGGTTTAAACAAAACATAAAAAACAGATATAGTAACAAAAGCTTATTTTTTTGCAGCAAAACATTTTTAGTTATACCAAAAAACTTAAATTTTAAAATTCCTTTTTTCAATATCATTTTAAAACAAACATCTTTTCCCATAAATTCTGGCATTATTAATTTTCCTTCAATTTTCCCTTTCCCTTTAAATAATTCTTTCCCTTTTTCCCCCCCCCTAAAATAAAACCCTTTTAAGTTTTAAAACCCTTACCTTGCGCAATTGGGTTAGTGGGGCAAAAATGTATAGGGTGTGTGCAAAAAAAAGTTTTTCGGGGTGTGCCCAAACCTTTTTTCATAAAAAAAAAACGCATAGCGCAGCCCCGAAAAAACTTTCGCTGCCCAACAATTTTTCAAAAATAACCTTGCGCGACCCTGCGCACTAAAGGGTTCCCCCAAACCTTTTGCGCAAACCCTTCATTCTAAAAAATATTTTTCCAAAAAACCCCAGTGTGGGCAACCCCCGTTGTTTCAAAACAGTATCTAAAAATTGGGATTAAAAAAAACTGGGGTAAGGGATATTCAAATTTCATATTGATTTGGGAAAAAAAACTAAAAGTATATGGGGTTTTTTTCAATATTTTCATTAAAACTAAATATAATAGACTAGTAGGGAAATTTGCTATAACTTCAATATAAACCTAACATAGAAAAACAAAAAATGATATTTCCCGACCCAAATAAAATAAAAAGGGGTAAAAGAATTAGCTTTCTGAACCCCTTGAAAAATTCTACTCTGGATGTAGAGGGCCAAAAAAGACCAAAAACTAACCCAATAACCCCCGAGGGTTTTTGAAAAAAATCTTTCAAAATGATTTTAAATTTTGGCATTTCATTCAAAAACCCGAAGCTTGTCCTAAAAATTTTTTTTTTTCAGACCAAGCCAAAGCTGGAAGCCCGGGGAAAAAAAAAGAAAAAAAGGACCCCAAATGAAACCGGGGGCGACATAAAAACCTGCGCGAAAAACCCCCCTTTTGCGCGAAACCTTTTCCCTATTTGGGTGTCTATTTTTAGTGTCCCAAAAAAATAACCCAAAAAGCGAGTCGTTTTAAATTTCCCAACCCCGAGACAATTGGGTATTTATAAAATTTTTAATAAACTCATTAAAAATGATAAACCCAAATATAAAAAACCAGCTTAAAAATACCCTATTTTTTTTGAAAAAAAAAAAAAATTCCCCTTTTAATTTTTGGCAAAAACTCCCCCCTTCCCACACTTTGGGTTACCCGGAAGGGAAACCCGTCCCTTTCCCCGTTTTTTAAAACCCTTTTGGGTTTTCAAATAAATTGAAAACCCTTTTTTTTACTCATTGAAAACAACAAGGAAACAATTGGGTTAAACCCCACAAAATAGTTTGAAAGGAAAAAAAATAAAAACTTGTAAACACAACAAATATGGGAAAATATTTCAAATAGTTTAAAAAAGGGTTTAAAAAAATCTGTCCCCCAACAGATTAAAATATTACTGAAATGGGGAAAACCCAAATTACAAACCCAAAAAGTAATAAAACTTTAAAATTTGGGTTTAAGAAAATATCCTATGGTAAACCCTGTCCCGTTTTTCGTGCGGGCTTTTCCTTTCAAAAAATTTAAAACCATTTTTAAAGTTTTTGAAAGCGCTTTAATACCAGTTTCCTTTTTTTAAAGAATTATTTAATACACTGTATACAAATGCGGTAATAACCTGCAAAATAAAATAACACTTTAAATTATTTTAAAACCTGATTTTTTTTTTAACGGAACTATATTTCATTTTAAAACTTCCCGCACAAAATTTTTTTTTTAATTTTGGAAAAAGGGTTTTTTAGAAAAATCAAACCCAATGGGTTGTTTCCCCTTTTTTTGTAGACCCTTTTTTCTTTTTTAAGGGGGTAGAGTTTTAAACCCTTTCCCATAAAAATTGGGGGGGGGGGGTTTTTGGGCCCATTTCTATCTCATTTTGAAGGAGATTTTTTTGTCCTTTTTAAATTCTGATGTTTTAAAAATGTCAAACTTTTTTTCTAATTTAAATAAGTTCTGTCTTCCAGAGGGAAATTTTTTTTGGGGGGGAAGATTTCCCGCAAACCTTTTTTTTTTTTTGGGTTTGGGTGCGGGAAAGTCCCTTTATCATCCTCAAGTTTTTCGTAAAGGGGAAAAAATATCATTGCCAGGTTCCAAAATGATGAAGATAGAAACTGGGTCCACAAACCCCTTGATACAGGAATTTTTTGTTTCCTGGTACATATGATTAGTAAAATCAAAAAAACTGTAAATAGGCGTAGGTATTACACATAGGGTTTATGCTGGTGAAAATAACTGGATACAACAGTTTTTACTTAAATGTTGGGGTTTGATGGGGCGCCCGCACCCCTGACCAAAACTCTTTCCCAAAAAAATTGTCTCCCTGTAGTAATCCAAACTTTTTTACAATACAATTTCCATTGACACGGAATGCTTAAAATTTTCTAAAAAAATCATTTCTTGGGCCCCGATGTTTTTTTGAGAGAAAAATTTTTTTAGTGAAAAAACGACCACAGTCTTCAAAATTTTAACAAAATGAAACATTGTATCCCAAAAAAAAACAAACGTAACATTGGGCTATTGAAAAATAAAAAGGGGGTTTTTTTTTTTTTTTATTTTTGATCAAATTTAATTTTTTCCCCAAAAAGCCTTCGTTTAAAAATAAAGGGTAATAAAGTTGTGAAAATCAGGCTGTGCCTGCCCTTTTTATACCAAATTTTGCGCGAAACCCAGAAACAGAATTTTTAGCTGGGGCAGAAAGTTTTTGGACAATTTTTCCCTCCCCTTTTTTTTACAGCATTCCCCTTTTTTTTTTGGGAAAGCCCAGGGCCCATCTTGGGTTTTCTCCTGTTACTTTCTCCCCTACGGGTAATGAAAGGATCCCTTGTTTTTTAATGCCTGTAGAAAATTGGGGCTGGTTTCCCCCGTGTATTTTTTGGGGTTTTTACTTTGTTTTTTGCACACCTAAAACCCATTGTGGGGAAAAGTTTAAAACTGGGTTTTCTTTTTTAAAAAAACCCGTCATGGTTTCACAAATTTTTAACTTTTGATTTTTGGGGGGGCTGATATTTTCCAAAAAAACAAGTCCCCTTAAAATTTTTTTGGGGAAATTTTCAAAGGGGCCTTTCCATACTTGAGCCTTTAATTTGGGAAATTTTTTTTTTTTCCCCCCATTCTTGAAAAAAGCAAAAGGGATACACAATATCACCCACAATTTTAACCCCGTTTAAAAAAAAATTTTTGTATCATATCTCGGTTCTGTCTTTTTCCCGAAGATTTTTTAAATCAATTTTCAAAAACGATACAGTATAATTTTGGAAAATTTTTTTTCTCCCTTTAAAAAACCCGCTACATAGTCCCCGGTTTTTTCTTTTTTTCAAAATTGTCACGTGGCAAGAACTTCCAACAGAAAATTTACTGGGAGATTGAACCCCTTCTTCCAAAAATTTAAAATGTTTGGGGGTATATTGGTTTCTTTCATTTACACTTATCTTTTAAAGGGACTGGCATTATAGGTTTAATTTCAAATCCCAGTTTGCCTGTTTTTATCATTTACATATGTAGAAAAAGTTTTTGAAATTTACTGAATTTAAAACGTTCTAAACCCTAACCATTTTTTGGGGCGCGCGATATGGGGTAAAATCTTGGGTTTTATTTTTTTCCAAAAAAAAAAAACACATTTTCCTAAAAAAGGTTTTTAAATGATAATTTTTTCCCCTGAAACAGAATCAAGTCTAATGGGAGAAAACCCAAAACTACAAAAGAATTAAAAAAACCCAATTTAAAAATTTTTAAATGTTTTTAAACGCGTTGGTCCTTTGGGATGGGAAAAACATTCAACCTCTTTGAAAATTGTCCATGACCCAAACCCGGAAAAATACCCTTTTTTTTGTTCCCCAAAAGAGGAAATGGGCCAAAAAAGTCGGGTTAAAAACCCCGTCCAAAGGGAAACCCAAAAAGATATTTTTTGTTTAATGGGGCCTTTTAAACCCCTTCCTTTTTTGGGTTTTTTTTCCCAGCCCACAAAAAAGGGACATTGTTTTAAAACCACAATTTTTACAGAAGCAGACATTTTTAAAACCAGTAAAAAATTTATTTTAAAACTTTCCCCCCCAAAATTTTTTTAAAAACCTAAAAGGCCAGAAAAAAATTGCATTAATTTAAGCTTTAAAAACTTGAGGCCCTTTAAAAAGGGATGGCAAACCAGTTGGTCATAGGGGGGTTCCCCATTAAACTTTTTGTTTTTTAAAAATTTTTTAAAATAAAAATCCCATTTTCGAATATGAAGTTGAGTCACTGGGAACCCCTAAATTTCTGGGCTTGGGCCCTCTCAGCAGCCCCAATTTAACACGTCTGGTCTCGTAAAATTTGAAGTTGACATCCATGGGTAAAATTTTCCCCAATTTTGGATCTTTTTTTTCTGCTTTTTAATCATTTCTGATTTAGTGTAGGGGCCTATCCCAAATTTTAAAACCCTTTTAAAAACCAAAAATTTTTAGCTGGTTCTTTATTAAATTGGATACAGCCCCCGGCCCTGACTTTTTTTTTTTCCCCTGTCCTTTTCCCTTTTGTGGAAACTCTCAAAAACAAAGTTATCCTTGTTTTTTAAAAACTTTTTCTTTCAGTGCCCCAAACGCCTCACCGAGCTGAATGTCTGATTAACACCGAAAACCACACTTTGCATTTAAATTTTTTTAAAAAATGCCCCCCAAACAAAAACATAAAAAAATAAAAAACCAAAAAATTTATTACACCCAAAACACATGACATAGGGGGTTTTCGGGAAACATGGAAATTTTCTTTTTACCCAAAATTTAATTTAAAAACCCCTTTTCCCCCTTTTTTTTCATCAAAGGAAAACACATCAAACGAATTCTGCAAGCTCTGACCACTGTTTCCCTGCCTCTTTTTACACCTTTTACAACCTCCGCATGGGAATTCACTTAATATAACGACCATCATAGCAATTACATTACAAAAATCACAAAGAATCCCCCTTTACAAAAAATCTGCATTTTTTGGTTTTGAACCCCCCTTTCCCATGCTCCCAAACAAAAATCTATTGCATAGCACTTCCCCGCCACTTTCCCTCTGATTTTTTAGGTTTCTTTGAAGGACATAAACCACCTTAAAAAGAAGAATGATCCCTCCCGATTAAAAAGAACTTTCCCAACAAATACTGGGTTAAAAAATAGTTTTAAAAAATGTAAAAAACTGCCCAAAAAACCCACGCCCTTTTTACAAAAGTAAACGTCTTTGGGGGCCTTTTTTTTTTTTTTAAAAAAAAAAAAAAATTTTGCCCTTTCATATGCTAAAGGGGGGTTTTTAGTGACCTTTTCCCCCAATTTTTTATTATAAATGCATTTTTTCGATAACCAAACCCCCCAAATTTTTCCCAAAATTTGACGCGTTTTACAAAACAAGAAAAAAATCTCCATCATCTTGGAAAGGGAAAAACCATGACCTCATCACCAGTTAAAAACCCGAACGCAAGTCATCAAAACTTTTCCCGACACTGAGCTGGGGCCACTCAAATGGTTGTCCCCCGGGGCCCCCAACAAAAATATTTAATGGCCCCCTTTTCTCTTGTAGAAAAATCACGAAAAAAAATCCCTGTTAATATGAACAGAAACCGAGAAAAAAATCGCAGTGGGAGTCCCCAAATTTATGCTTTTTTTCCCAGTTACAATAAAAGCTAACTTTTGACTTTTGAGGACTAATTCCATCCTTTGTTTTCCACAAGACCAAGGAAGGAAAAATTTTAGTTTTCAGAAAAAACCCCGCAAGGGGTTTAATTTTCCATTTTCCCGACCCCTGAAAACTGGTCAACCCCAATAACAAGCCTTTCAATAAAGTTTTATCAAAGTTTCGACCAAAAAAAAACAATCATCGAGATAGATCAAAAAATTTCCCATTGTAGACCTTTCATTACAAATTTTCCCAAAAGCAAAAGCTGGAAAACCCCTCGAAAGGGGGCGTTGGGAAAGACCAAAGGGCCCCTTACAAGGGAAATCAAAATAAACCAAACTTTGACGTAAATGCAGTTTTAAGGGGGGAAATACCTCATCCCCAAACCTCCCCAAATTTGGTTTAAAAGGCTGACAAAATAAACCCAAACATGAGAAAAAAGTTGAAACCCCCTTAAAAATTTTTTAAAAAAATCAAATAATATTGGTAATTTGGGTAAGCAATTTTTTTTTCCCCTTTTTTGGACAATGTTGGGCCTTTTCCCATAAAACACACCAAAAGGCGAGTCGGCCAAACCACGTTTTTCCCAACGTAAAAACTAAAGGGAGAATTTCCCACGGAGAATAAATTTTAAAAAAAACATTTTTCCTTCATTGTTCTTTTTAAATTTTTTTGGGTTCTTTCCCTCAGCAAAAAGCTTTTTTGGGGGTCGCCTAGGGCCCCTGTTTAAAAAGGGTTTTCGCTGCACCTGTATTTATCTTTTTGCTTTAAATTTCTGGGGTGTTCTGCCTAAATCTTTGGAGATTTTGCAAATACCCTTGAAAGTTTTTAAACAAGAATTCTTTAAAATTAAACTTTTGATTAGGATCAAGATTTATTTACGAATTTTCCCCAAAAACCCACTCAGATGCTCCCCGGACTTTCAAAAATTTTTTTTCCCTTTTTTTAAACTACAATTTAACCTTTTCAAACCCGGGGGGCTAATTTTTTTTCACTTCTTCAAAAACAACCCCAAAAGTTGTGTTAAACCTCAATTTTCAAAAAGAACAAACCAAATTGTATTCATTAAACTTTCTGGAATACATTTCCCCCTTTTAGACCTAGGATCAACCCGTGAATGACCCACTATAATCCACTTTCCCCCCCCCTTTTATCACTGTTTTTTAAAATGGTGTTACTATTCCATACTGGGGAATTTTAATTTTCCAGAAACAGAAACCCAAAGGGGCCCCTTTTTAAATTTTCTTTTTCCCAAAATTTTCTGGGGAAAAAAAAAAAAAAAATAGTAGTCTTGGGAAAACTTAAACGGGCTGCTCTGTATTTTGATGTTTGAAAATTTAAAATTGGTTTTCATTTCCCTTTCCCCCCGAGACCCTAGCCCATGGGCCCGCAAATTAAAACAAAAATTTTTTTTGCCCCGTAAAAAAATCAAAAACCAAAAAAACCTTCCCCCTTTAATTGGGGGCAAAAAAAAACTTTCCAATTTTAAAAACATTTTTTTTTGAATTTTAAAAAAACAATTTTAAAAGGTTTCCTAATATAGAAAGATATCCTTCATTGGGGTACTTCAACTTAAAAAGGGCCCTCAATAATTTTTTTTTTTTAGTGGTGGACGGGAAATCAGTAGGCGAAAAGGGTTTTTAGATTTTTGGGGGGGAAATTACGTCAACCACTGCACCCGTAAAAAAAGATAAATTTTTCACTAGTATCAAACCCAAATTTTTTTTAGGGAAAAGTAAAGATAATCCCTTGTAAACATCACTAAAAAAACCCCCTTTTAAAAAATTCTGTCCCTTTTTTTCCCCCCGGACTAAAGCAGGGCCGTTTCCCTTAAATCCTAAACTAGTTTTTTCCCCTCTTTTACCCTTTTTAGACCCGCCAACGCCCCCGGGGAATCCCCGCGCATTTGTGCCAAGATTATGGGACTTGTAAAAAACCGAACCCTTTTGCCATATTTTTCTGCCCTTTTAAATGATGCAAAGGGACAAAACCCTTTTTCCCTTTTTTTTTTATTGCTGACAACAATTCTTCCCAAAATTTCTTAACAATTTCTTGCTTTAAAAAAAAAAAACTGTGCCTGAGAAACAGTTTTCCCCCCCCATTTCTGCGTTGTTTTAAAACCCCCTTACTTTTAAAATGCTGGGTTTTTTTTTATCTTTCAAGGGGTGTAGTTGGTTTCCAAAATTTCCTCCCGGGGATCTTCTAAAAAGTTTTTCCCGGGGGCCCTTTATACCTCCTCAAGGGCCCCTGGGAGTTTTGCCCAAAACCCTTTTAAAGAAATGACGAAGACAAATATTTCCGATTGTATGATCATCAGCTGTGGGGTAGCCTTTTCGGACAAGGGCGCTTAAAATCACAACCATTCAAAAAAAGCCCCTTTTTTCCCATTTAGTTTTAAAAATTCAAGTTCCCCCAGCCACCAGATAGGGAAACTGTGGGCCCCTCTCAAAAAATCTGGCTGCAAAGTTGCTCAAAACCTGTAAAATTTTGCTGATTTCTCCCGCACTCACTTGGTTGAAAAACCCCAAATTTAACTGGGCCCCCATCACGTAGAACCCCGGGTTTAGAAAAAGGGGGAATGCCCTTTTTTCCCCGTCAAAACCCAACCGGGATGCACTAGCTAAAAGCCCAAAAAAGCGGGAAAAAAATGCAACATAAGATTTTTTCCCCCAAAAAACAAAAACCCTTTTTCTTTTAGTGGTACGTTTAAAAATTGGGGGGGAGCTCCCCCTTGGGTTGCATTCTTTTTCAAAAAACAATGTCCTGCAGAAAGCCCCCCAATTTTTTGTCCCCCCTAATTTTTTCCCCGATTAATTTTTTCCCCCTTCATCACTTTAAACTATGAATATGTAACTCTCTATTGGGGGGGGGGGGGGTCCTTTTGAAAACTCCCTTTTTAATTTTTTTTTTTTTTTTCCTCTGATACTGTTTTAGCCCCCACTTTGAAAAAATTTCTTGCAGAACCCGAATTTTTTTTTTTTAAATTTTTAAGATTTTTAAAAGTTTCTTGAAGTCCTTTTTTTTAAAAAGCCCCTGTCAAACTAGCTTTAAATTTCCCCATTAAAAACCCATTTTTTTTCTTGCTAATTTTTTTTTTTAAAAAGGTCAATATTTTTTGGTTTAAAAAAATTCTTTTCCCACGTGATCTGATTGGGCCCCGACCTTTCAGATTTTTTTTTGGTCCCATATTCCCGACCCCCCCTTTTCCCCGAAAACTTGTGTAAACGTCCACTAAAAATTTCTTTTGCTAATTTCGCATTTTTAAAGATTTTTTAAAACCCCTAATTTTTTTTGGTTTTTTGACATTAAAAAATTTTTAAATTTAAAAATTTTTGTATAGTCCCTTCAAACACTGTTCGATTTTTTTCCCCTTTCATTATCATATGGGTTAGATAAATTTTGATATTTTCTAAGGGAAAATAATGATGCAAACATGTTGAAAAATTTTTCCCAAATCCCCTTTTTTTTCCCCTTTTTGGAAGTTACCTTTTGAAAACATGTTAAAAATATTTAAACCCGACGCGCCACCCGTGTTTTTGTTATTTCTCCTTTTTAATTTTTAACGGAATTTTTTCCCCCCCCATGTTGGGCAAACCAAAAAAAAAAAAAAAAAAAAAATAAAAAAAACCGAGTATAAAATAAAAAAAAGCAGTTATTTATTTTTTCAGCACAGCATTTTTTAGTTAAACAAAATCTTATTTAAAAAAATTCTTCCCAAAATCATTCAATCAAACATCTTTTCTATAAATCTGGCATTTTTAAATTTTCCTTCAATTTTCCCCCTTTTTTAACTAATTCAATTTTATTTTCCCCCCCCCCAAAAATAAAAAATTTTTTAAGTTTTTTATAAAACCCCTTTCTCTTGCGCATTAGGGGAGTTTTGGGAAAAAAGTGATAGGGTGGTGGTGGGAAAAAAAAAGGTTTTCGCTGGGGCGACCCCTTTTTACCAAACCAAACCCCCCTTTCGCAGCACGACCACTCGCGGCCCCCAAAAATTTTCCCAAAAAGTAACTCCCGCCGAAAAATTCCCCGGCAGCTTTAAAACTGCCCAACCTCTGCGCAACAAATTTATTCTAAAAAAATAAAATTTTTCCCCAAGAACCTTGTTGGCGCCAACCCAGTTGTGGAGACCGAAACTAAATTGCAACTTAAAAGACTGAGGGAAAGCATATTCTTTTTTGCAATTTTACAAAAAAAAACAAAAAGTATATGGTTTTTATTTCTAATAAGAGCATTTCACCCAAATATAATAGACTAAATGGTAATTTGCTATATACTTCAATTTTAAAACCCAAAAATAGAATACATAAAAAAAATATGCAGACTATATAAAATAATAAAGGGGTAAAAGAAAAAGGGTTTTTTTAAAACTTTTAACCCTTCAACCCCTGGATTAGAGGGCCAAACCCTAGACCAAAAACTGAACCAAGTAACCCCGAGGATATTTGTAAACAATCCCTTTCAACTGATTTTCTATGGCATTTCATTCATGAAATCCCCGATAGCTTGTCCTTTTTTGTTTTTTTTGCAGACCCCAAGGGAATGCTGGATGCTGGGAAAAAAAAATAGAAAAAAAGAACCCCCCAAATGAAACCCGCGCCATAAAACCTGCCCCAAAAAAAACCCTTTCCCGCGCGAAAACCCTTTTCCCAAATTTTGGGTGTCTATTTTTAAGGGGGGGAAAAAAAATAACAACAAGCTGGGGGTCAGTTTTAATTTTTAAACCCCCGAGACAATGGCTTTTAAAAATTTTTTATAAAACCCCATTAAAAATGATAGCCCAGTATATAAAAAGCTTAAAAATAAAACCCAATTTTTCCTTTAAAACTTCCCCCTTTTAAGAAAACAAATCCCCCCCCTTCCCAGCACTTTGCTTACTCCGGGGCAAAAAGGGACTTTTCAAATTTTTTGAAAACTTTTT
Source organism: Mercenaria mercenaria (assembly GCF_021730395.1). Classification (NCBI taxonomy): domain Eukaryota; kingdom Metazoa; phylum Mollusca; class Bivalvia; order Venerida; family Veneridae; genus Mercenaria; species Mercenaria mercenaria. The sequence goes on along the minus strand of NW_026461344.1, from coordinate 45,247 downwards.
TTTTATTTCCCCAAAAAAAATTGAAACTTGTTTTCTCATTTTAAAACAACCCGAATCAATGGGTTTAAATCCAAAAAAAAAAGTAGAGAAAAACAAATAATTAAATTTTAAAAGCAACAAATTGTAAAATTTACAGAATAATTTTTTTAAAAGTAAAAAAAATTTTTCTGGGCCCCAAAAAGATTATAATTTAAAAGAAAGGAAACCCCCTAGTTTAACCCCCCCCTAGGAATAAAACCCCCTAAAAGGCAAGAAAAAAAACCAAGGAAACCCCGGTGGGACCCCCTTTGCGTGCTGGGTTTCTCCCTTTCCAAAAAAAAATCCATTTAATATTTTTTTGATAGCTGCTTAAAAACCAGTTTTAAAATTTTTTAAAGAATTATTTTTAAAACAAATGTTACCCCCCTGCGGGAAAAACCCCTGCAAATAAAATAAACCCCCTTTTTAAAAAATTTAGACCTGATTTTTTTTTTTTAAAAAGGAACTAAATTTTTTTAAAAAAAATTCCACAAAATTTTTAAATTTAATTCGAAAAAAGGGTTTTCCCAAAATTTACCTAAGCTTGTTTCCGGTTTTTTAGAAAACCTTATTTTTTTTTGAAGGTGAAAGTTAAACCCGGTTTTTCTGAAAAATCTTGGATATTGTTTGTCCGATTGCTACCCCCCATTTTTAAGGAGAGTTTGTGTCCCCTTTTTAAATTTTTGATGTTTAAAATTTCTACTTTGTTTCTTTTTGAAATAAGTCTGTCCCTTTCCCGAGAATTTTAAATTGGAAAAAATCCTCAAACCTTTTGTTTTTTTTTTTTTTGGGTGCGGCAAGTCTTCACATCCCCTCAAGTTTTCGTAAAGGGAAATTTTATTTATTGCCAGGTTTTACTGATGAAGATAGAACTGGCCCCCACCACTTGATACAGGAATTATGTTTCTCCCGTAAAAATGATGTAGTACGCAAAAACCCGTACAAGGCGAAGTAATTTTCACATAGTTGATGCTGGTGAAAAATAACCCGGATACAACATTTGACTTAAAAGTTGAATTTTTTATGGGGGCGACAAACAACCCGACCCCACTCTTTCCCAAAAAAATTTCCCCCCTGTAGTAAATCCTCTTTTTCCCCTAAACCACTAATTTCCAATTTTACCGGAATGTTTTACAAAAATTTCTACAATCTTTTTTTTTGCCTGAAAATTCCCTTTTTAGAGAAAAGGGTTTTAAAAGTGTAAATACAAACCAAAAGTTTTCCTTTTAAAAATTTTAACATAATGAAACATTTTATCAAAAAAAAACAAAATGAAACATTTTTTCCCCCATTGAAAAATAAAAAAGTTTTTTTTTTTTTTTTTTATTGTTTTTAATTTAAATTTTTAAAATTTTAAAAAAAACAAGAGCTTTCTGTTTTTAACCCAAAAGGCTAATAAAGTTGTGAAATCCCGGCTGTGCCTGCCCTTAATACCCCTTTGGGAAACCTAGAAAAAGAATTTTTTTGCTGGGGCAGAAAAATTCTGGACATTTGTCCCCTCACTTTGGGTTAAAAGCATTCCCTTTTTTTTTTTTTTTTTTTTTTTAATGCCCAGCCTATTTTGGTTTTTCTCCTTTTACGTTCTCCCCCCCCCTACGGATAATGACCTTTTCCCTTTTTATTAAAGCCTGTTTGAAAAAAATTGTTGCTGGTTTCCCCGTGTATTTTTAGTTTTTACTTTGTTTTTTTTCTGCACAAACCCAAACCCCAAATTTTGGGGTAAGGGTTTAACACGATATCTTTTTAAAAAACCCGTCATGGGGCATAAAATTTTACTTTTTTTATTTTGGGGTCCTGATAAATTCCCAAAAACAAGTCACTTATTTTTTCCCCGGTAATTTTTTTAAAAAAGGGTTTCCTTTTCCATTTCTTGACCCTTTTAAATTTGGGGGCCCTTTTTTTCCCCCCCATTTTTTGAAGAGGGCAAAAGGGAGGGACACAAAAATCACCCCACAATTTTAAATTTTTAAAAAAAAAATTCGGGGTTTATAGTCTCGGGTTTTGTCTTTCCCGAAGGGTTTTTCCTCAAGTTTTCAAAGAACGATTTCAGTATAAAATTTTTGAAAATTTTTCTCATTTTAAAAAAAACCCGCTACAAAAAGTCAGTTGTTTCCAAAATTGTCAAACGTGGGAAGAACTTTCCCCAAATAAAAATTTTCTGGGAATTGAACCCCTCTTTCCCAAAAATTAACAAATTTTTTTTTATAAATTTGGGGGCTTTCATGTACACCCTTTATTTTGTAAAGCCCCTGGTCAATTAAAAGGGAAGGCAAATCCCATTTTGGGGGCTGTTCTTCATTTACCCTAATTTTGTAAAAAGGTTTTAAATAATGACTGATTTAAAACGTTTTTAAACCCTACCATTTTTAAAGGGCCGCGATATGGGGTAAAATCTTTTTTGTTTTTTTTCCCCGTAAAACACAAAAATTTGCCTAAAAAAGTTCCCGAATGTAAATTTTTTCCCCCCGATTTAGAATGCAAGTCAAAAGGGTAAAAACCAAAAACTAAAAAAAAGAATTAAAACACTAATTTATTTTTAAACCCGTTTTCCCGCGCGGGTTTGGGCTGGGAAAGGGGATAACTTTTACATCCCTTTTTAAAAATTTTCCATTACAACCCCGGGTATTAATTTTTTTGTTCCCCCAGAAAAAAAGGGAAAAAGGGCCTAAAATGTCGTTTAAAAAACCCCCCTTTCCAAAAGGAAAACCCCAAAGATATTTTTTGAAAAGGGGGCCCTTTAAGCCTTCTTTTTTGGTTTCTTTTTAGCACCACAAAAAGGGGGGCATTGTTTTTCCACAAAATTTTAAAAGAAGCAGACAAAAAATTTTTAAAAAACCAAATAGAAAGGCATTTTTAAAAACTTTCCCCCCAAATTTTTTTTAAAAACCAAAATTTGGGCCCGAAAGAATTGCATTATGTAAGCTTTCAAAAACTTTTAGGCCTTAAAATGGGGTGGCAATAAACCCTTGGTCATAGGGGTCCTTTTTCTTTCTGTACAAAATTTTATTTTAATATCCCATCTCCCAATATGAAGTTTTTAGTCCCCTGTAACCAAAAAAATTTTTGGTGGGGTGGACCCCCCCGCACCACATTAAACCCCGTGCTGGTCCCCCGTAAATTTGAAAGTTGACAAACCCTCAAAAATTTTTCCCCCATATCTGGATCTTCTTTTTGCCCTTTTAAAACATTTCCCGATTTAAATTTTATGAGCCTATCCAATTTGAAAAAATTATAAACTAAAAATTTTTAGCTGGTTCTTGATTAAACGGATAAAAATTCCCCCCCGGCATGACTTTTTTTTTTGCCAAGGGCCTTTTCTTCTTTTGGGAAACGCCAAATCAACGTTAACCCTGTTTTTCAAATTTCAGACTTTTGCTCAGTACCCCAAAAAGCCTCACCGAAGGGTGAATGGGCTGATTAACACAGAAAAACCCCAAATTCTGCATAATTTTTTTTGAAAAAAAGCTCCCAAACAAACCCCTAAAACCCTAAAACACAAAATTGAATTTCACTAAACAAAATAACACTAGGCCTTTTGGGGGAATCATATTTGCTTTTTACCAAATTGAAAAAAAAAAACCCCTTTTCCTTTTTGGTCCTCAAAGGGAAATCACAAACCAAACGAATTTCTGGGAAGCTCCCGACCAAATGTTTTATGCCTCTTTGTACCCCTCTTTTTTCAACCCCGCATGGGGAAATTCACTTTTGTAAAGACTGACCCCATAGCAATTTTCAGGGACAAGGATCACACGGAATCCTTGGGCAAAAAATCTCAAATTGGGGGTGTTTTTGACCCCTTTTCCCATGCTTCCCAAACTAAAGTTTATATTTTCGATAAACAATTCCCCCCCTCGGGGGCCCTCTGATTTTCCCGGTTTTTGGGAAAGGGCATAATCCACCTTAAAAGAAAAGGGGTCACTCCTGATTAAAAAATGGGAAAGTCCAAAAAAATAAATGCTTAAACATAGTTACAAATGAAAAACGCTTTAAAAACCACCCCCCCCTTTTTTACACATAACGTCCCTTTGTCCTTAATTTTTAAAAAAAACCCCCTTTTTCTTGCATATTCTAAAGGGCCTTTCCCGTGGGCCCCTTTCCCCCTTTTTCAATTTTAAAATGCAATTTTCGAAAAAAACACCGCCAAAATTTTCCCAAAAATTTAACCCCGTCCCCAATCAAGAAAAAAAATTTTTTTCCAAAAAAACTTTAGGAAAAAAACCATGACCCAACACCATTAAAGCTGAAAGCAAAATCATCAAAACTTTTCCCCCGACACTGACGGGCCACTCAAATGGTTTTTGGGCCCCCAACAACCTATTTTAAAAGGCCCTTTCTCTTTTTAAAAAAAAAACACGAAAAAAAAAAAAAATAAAAATTTTCCTGTAATAAAAACAGAAACCGAGAAAAGATCGGGAGTGTAGTCAAATCAGCGGGCTTTTTCCCAGTTTGCAAAACAGCCCCAACTTTTGACTTTTTGGGGCCCAAATTTCCCTCCTTTTTTTTAAAACCCCATGGGCCCAAAAAAAGGAAAAATTCAGTTTTTTAGGCAAAAAACCTTTCAAGCTTTTAATTTTTAAAAACCCAACCCCTGACCAATAGGCAACAAAAATAACAACCTTTTTAAATGTTTTATCAAAGGTACGACCCAAAAATAATCAAAATCACGGGGGGGGAAGATTTAACAAAATTTCCCATTGTTTGACCTTTTAATTTCAATTTTTCCCTGCAACGCTGGAAAAGTGAAGGCCCCGGGTTTCAAAGACCAAAGGGCCCCCAAAGGGAAATCAAATAAAAAAACCCAAACCCTTTTACGTAAAAAAGGGATTTTTAAAAGGGGGGATTTAGCCCCATCAACCTCCCAAATTGGTAATGGCTAACCCAAAATTTTTCCAAGCAAGAAAATAAGTTGAACCCCCCTAAAAATTTTTAAACAAACCCCTAATATTTTGGGAATGGTAAATCTTTTTTCCCTCTGTGACAAAAGTTTACCTTCCTAAAATCTACACAAGGCCCCGGGCGTGCCAACACTTTTCCCCAAAGTACACTAAAGGGGATGCCCACGGGGAAGGGACTTTCACGAATAACAAATTTTTTTTGCAGTTGTTCTTTAAATTTTTTTAAAACTTCTTCCCCCCCAAAAGCTTTTTGGCGGTCGCCTAGGGCCCCTGGTTTTTTTTGGGTTTTTCGCGCTTTCCGTTTTTCTTTTGCTTAATTTTCGATGGGGTTTTTCCTAAAAACGTTTGGAAATTTTGCAAATACAACCCTTTAATGTTTTAAAACAAGAGATTCTTTTAAATTAAACTTTTTATTAGACTGAATTTTCCCTAAAACCCCACCTTTAATGCTCTGGGACCTTCAAATTTTTTTTTTCTTTTTTTAAACCCACATTCCCCTTTTTACCAGGGGGCTAATTTTTTCAGCCCTTTTTCAAAAACAACCAAGATTTTTTTAGCCCCAATTTTTCACATGAACAAAACACTTTTTTCATTAAAAAATTAAATGGAAAACAAAACCACTTTTAACCCCAGGATAACCATGAATGACCAACTATGATACCACTTTCACATTCTACTGTTTTTTTTCATGGTGTTACTATTCCAAAACGGGGGATTTATAACCCTAAACAAAAACAAGGGCCCCTTTAATTAAACCTTTTTTAGAATTTGCTGGTACAAAAAAAAAAAAAATAGTTTTTGGGGAAAACTTAACACGGGGTGGGTCTGTATTTTGATTTTTGCATTAAAGGGGGGGTATCTTTTTTTTTTTCCCCCTTTGGACGTAGCCCCCTGCTCCGCAAATTAAAACCAAAAATTTTTTTGCTTTTTAAAAAGTCCAAAAAACCAAAAGACCTTTTCCCTTTAATTGGTGCAACAAAAACTTTCCATTTTAAAAACATCTTTTTTTAATTTTTAAAAAATTTTGAAACAGTTTCCCTTTAAAATAGAAAGATATCCCTTTATTGGGTACTTTAAGCTTAAAAAAAAAACCATCACTAAAATTTTTTTTCCTAGTGGTGGACGGGAGTCAGTAGGCCCCGACGTTGTAGATTTTTTAATTTTAAATTTTTTTGTCAAACCCCTGCACCAGTAATCCAAAAAAAAAATTTTGCACTGTTTAACACCAAATTTTACAGGGAAAAGTAAAGAAAATCCCTTGTAAACATCACCTTTAAAAAACCCCTTTTAAAAATTTCTGTTTTTTTTTTCCTGGACTAAAGCAGGGCCGTTTGCCTTATTTCCCGCTAGTTTTTCCCCCTTGACCCTTTTTAGACACCACGCACCTGGGGAATCACGCGCCTAGTGACCAAGATTAGGGCCCTTGTTAAAAAACTCCCCACTTCCCGCCATATTCTTGCGTTTTTAACCCGATTGGGGAAGGGAAACCATTTTTCCCTTTTTTTTTTATTTCTGACAACAATTCTTTTAAAAATTTTTTATCAATTTTTTTGCTTAAAAGAAGAAAACCCCCGGGGCCTTTAAAACATTTTTCCCCCTCAATTTTAGCGTTTTTTTTAAACCCCCTTCCTTTTAAAGTGGGTGGATTTTGGGTTTTAAACTTTCAGCTGTAGTTGGTTTTTCCCCAAAAATTTTTCCCCTGGCCCTCTTCTATAGTTTTTCGGGTTCCCTTTATACCCTACGCCAAATGCCATCTGGGAAATCGCCCAACCTTTTAAAGAAATGAAGAAGACAAATAGTGCCGATTTTTTGATCATCAGCTGTGGAAATAGCCCCTTTCGGACAAGACCCCTTAAAAATCACCAAAGGGATTCCCAAAAAGCTTATTTCCCCTTTAGTTCAAACCCTTCCCAAATTTTTTCCCCCCTCACCCAAAAGGAAAAACGGGGGGGGGGGCCCCCTCTCAACAAATCTTTCTGACAAAAAATTCCTTAAAAACCCGTAAATCGCTGAATTTTTTTAAACACTCACTTTGGTTGAAGACAAATTCAGCTGGCCCCCCATCCCGTAGACTGTTTTTGGGAAGGGGGGAAAAGCCCCTTTTCCCCTTATCAAACCCCCAAAGGCATGCCAAATAAACTAAAAAACCGCAAACTTTGGGGAATAAAAGCAACAAAAATGGGTTTTTTCCCCCCCCCAAAAAAGACTTGTTTCTGGGAGTGGGACGGGGGTTAAAAATTTCGGAACTTTGCCTTGGGTTGCATTCCCTTTCAAAAAACAATGTCCTGCAGAAAGGGCCCCAAAACAATGTCCCGTAATTTTCCCAAAAATTTCGCACTTTTAACCCCAAAATCTATGAATTTTGTAACTCCCCCTATTTGCCTGTGTCCTTTGAAAAATTTCCCCTTTTTTAAAATTTTTCCCCTTTTTCCCCGCGGGTACTGTTCAACCTCACTTTGGAAAAAAATTTTCCTTGGGGGGACCCGGGTTTTTTAATTTTTCAAGATTTTTTAAAAAAAGTTTCTTGAAGTCTTTCAAAAGTTTTTTCCCCCAAAAACCTCTGTCAAAATACTTGTAAAACCTCATTTTTCTTCCCCCTTTTTCCCTTTCTAATTTTTTTTTTAAAAATTTAATATTTTTCCCGGTTTTAAAAAAATTCTTCCTCACGTGAAGGGTGGTTTCAGACCTGGCAGATTTTTTCGGTCCCATATTAAAATTTCTTTTCCTCGAAAACCTTGTGTATCTCATCTAAAATTGCTGTGCTAATTTTTGCATTTTAATTTCTTAATTCTTCTATTTCTTTTTTCCCTTTTACATTAAAAAAACATTTAACCCCTTTTTTGGGGTAGTCCTTCAAAGCAAATTTTTCAGATTTTCTTCTTGCATTATCAAAAATTTCTTAAAATAAAATTTTATTTTTTCTAAGCAAACCAAAAATGCAGCATGTTTTAAATTTTTTTCCCGTTCCCCCTTTTTCCCCTTTTTTTGGGAAATTACTTCGAAAACATTTAAAAATATTTTTATCCCACGCGCCACCAGTTTTACGGGGTTTTTTCCTCATATAACGTGAATTTTTTCCCATGTTTTGGCAAACAAAAAAATAAAACAAAAGAGTATAGTAACAAAAGCATTTTTTTATTTTGGGAGCACAGGGATTTTTTTGTTATACCCAAAAACTTATTTAAAAAAATTCTCAAATCAAAATTTAATCAAACATTTTTTTTTTCCCATAAAACTTGGGATTTTTATTGTCCTTTTTAAATTTTCCCTTTTTAACTAATTCATTTTATTTTTCCCCCCCCCCCAAAAAAAAAAACAAATTTTAAAAAATTTTTTTTTCCCCCTTTCTCTTGCGCAATTTGGGGAGTTTTTGCAAAAATGTGATAGGGTTGGGGTTCAAAAAAAAGGGGGGGCCTGTGCGACCTTTTTTTACTTTAACGCAACCCCCCTTTCGCACAAAGACCCCCTGGGGCCGGGTTTTGGGCCCAACATTTCCAAAAAGTAAAAAACTTGCGCGAAAACCCCTTCGCAACTAAAGCTGGGCCCCAAAACCCCTGCGCAACATTTTATTCTAAAACATATTTTCGCAAGAACCAAATGTGCCAACCCAGTTGCAGACAAATATCTAAATTGCCCCTTAAAAAAAACTGAGTAAATTTATACTATTGCATATTGACCTAGAAAAACAACTAAAGTATAAGGTTTTAAAAAAAAATAATAAAATGCATTACACTAAATATAAAAGACCCAGTAGGTAAAATTTGCATATTACTTTAATATAAACCTAAACAAAGAATACATAAAGAAAATGCAGACATATTAAAAAAAAAAAGGGGGAAAAGAATTAGCCCTTTTTGACACTTGAACATTCCTTTCTCTGGATGTAGAGGGCCAAACATAGGGCCAAAAACTGAACCAAGTAAAACCCGAGGGTATTTGAAACAACTTTAACAACTTTATTACTATGGGATTTCATTCAAAAAATTTTGATTTTTTTTGGTTTTTTTTTTATTTTTTTTTTTTTTTTAGTTTTTTCAGGGGGGGCCAAGCAATGCTGGGGGTGCTTTGGGAAAAAAAAAAGAAAAAAAGACCCAAAAAGACCGGGGGCGACATAATCCGCGCAAACCCTTTCCCGCGCGACCTTTTTCCCAATTTTGGCTGTCTATTTTTAGTGGACAAAACAATAACAACAAGCTGAGTCAGTTAATTTCAACCCAGAGACAATGGCTATTTATAATTTGTATATAACTCATTAAAAATGATAGCCCAGTATATACCAGCTTAAAAATACCCTATTTCTTGAAAACTTCCTTTGAATTCTGCAACAATATGAATATGGTATCTAACATATTTAAAAAGCGTTACATATTATACATCTAAAACAAACATTTACTTTCAGTACCATACATGTACAAACAATTTCATTTCTTTTCATTTTATTGGCATATTCAGCAAAATAGTTTGCCTTTGGCCATTTACAAATGCATACAAGAATGGCAAAGACAACAATCATATATACAAGTACAGCAAAACACATACAGTATTATCATATCAAATATCATAAGAAACAGTCATAGCACCCAGGATAGTTTTACGTAATTCAAAAGCTTCCTTAACAAATTTCGAGACATTACATAACACTTTTTCATTTCTGGTTGACATCAAATTATTGAATTTGTTTACGGAAGGCCACGATATGTGGCCTAGATATGTTTTACGTATATCTGCATACCTATTGCACCGTGACTATTTGATAAACGACATTGTGTCTGAAATCATTAGTCCTCCACCTCTGATTCATGTGGGGAAGTTGGCAGTTACTTGCGGAGAACAGGTTTGTACTGGTACAGAATCCAGGAACACTGGTTAGGTTAACTGCCCGCCGTTATATAACTGAAATACTGTTGAAAAACGGCGTTAAACCCAAAACAAACAAACAAACAAACAAATACCTATTGCAACACAGAAGAAAATGATATTCCGATTCCGTAACATTTGCATTACATAATTTACGAACTCTTTCAGTTCTATTAATTCTTCTAAATCTACCTACTTCAATTTCTAATGTATGTGAAGATAATCTTAAACAGGTAAAATGTTTTCTAAGTGCATCATTGTCAATCTTGCCTAAATAGTTCTCATAACAAAACGAGGTTTTAAAGTTTCTATAATAGTCTAATTTAGGACAGTCATTCAATGAGCTATACCAATCATGAACGTATTGATCCAACAACCGTTGTTTTATTAAAGGGAAGTAATTTATGTTTTTGTCAAAATTATACAATATATTTGAAAAACCAAGGTGTTCAATAATAGACTTAATACGCTTAGCCCAGCAAGTACCAGTTATACTATTGCATTGATCAGCATACATATTATATAATTGAGAGTTCTCATTTTTCAGTATTTTCAGCCAAAATTTTAATGATCTTTCTTTTGCTATCACAGATAATGGAAACCTACCCAGTTCACCGTATACAGCACTGGTAGGTGTTTGAGTTCGAACCCCTAATATATACTTACAAAATCTTATATGAATTCTGTCTATTTCAGTATAGTTGTAAACACCCCAAACCTTGGATCCATATAACAATATAGGTGAAATCATAGAGTCAAATAATTGAAGCTTTGTTTTAACAGTTAGTTTTACACGGTCGAAAAGCGATAATAAACTATTATATGCTCTGAGAGCTTGGTCAGATAAAGTTTTAACAGCTGACAGCAAGTTTCCAGTATACGAAAACTTAACACCTAGATAAACAAAATTGTCAACAATTTCAACTCTCTGATTATCAATAAGAATACTCATGCAATTTATCAATCTGTGCTTGTAAACTGGTCGGGCTTGTTGTAAATAACACTATGTCGTCAGCAAAAAGTATAAGATACATAGATAACAGTTCTAAGTCTTTATCTGCCAAAGAATTAAAGTCAATACTTTACTCGATGTCATTAATAAACAGTAGAAAGAGCAGGGGAGATAATGGCTCACCCTGTTTCAAACCTAATGTTACATCAAAAAATTCTGATAAAGTCGAGCTCGAAGATAATTTTATACAACATTTAACAACATTATATATACTTTTAACCATATTTATAATTTTACAACTGACTCCAGACTCTAGTAATTTAATCCAAAGAGCATCCCTAATGACTGTGTCGAAAGCTCGTTGGTAATCGATGAACACGCACCAGAGTTTAGCCCCCTTAGAAAGAACCTTTTGAATGATGGAATGTAATAGAAAGATGGCATCTGCTGTACAACGATTATCCCTGAACCCATATTGAGAATCACTATATACATTTTCGTCTTCACACCATTTGTTGATTTTATTTCTTAACAGTAATGAAAATATTTTGGAAATCACATTTACTATTGTAATTCCTCTGTAATTTTCAGGATTATTTACATCACCTTTTTTATGTATAGGTACAACCATACCTTTACTCCATGATTCAGGATAAATACCCGAATCATAAATTTTATTAAACATAATACAAAGATAAGGGGAAATAAATTCACTTGCATCAATAAAAAAATCAGCTACATTATTTTCAATGTCAGAGCTTTTGTTTCTATTTAACATACTTATTGTTTTCTTAATTTCATCAACAGTAATAGGAGCATCAAGGAAGTCAATAGTTATCCCGTTTTCATTCGTAACGTCGTGGAAATCTAAATTAGCTATATTTCTGGTAATATACATTGTTGCAAAATACTGAGCTAACTCATCTTCACTAATCTGATTATTTTTCGAACCTTTTTGCTGAACTTCTTAATACACTTCCAAAATTTTCGAGGTGAATGTTTGCTCATTTCAGACAATTTTACCTTTTCCTTGTTGTAAAATCTGAATTTGACCTGACGTTTTATTTTAGCATATTCATGTCTACGTTTCAAAAACTCTGTCTTATTTTCAGTACAGCTATTTGATCTAAGTAATCGTTTCGACTCGAGAAAAGCATTTTTTGCTGCCCTACAACTGGAGTTAAACCATAGAGATTTAGTTTGTTTAATATATTTTTTTGATGCAAATCTTCTACCAAAACATTGTGAAGACACGTCATCCACTAAACTTGAAAAAACATTCATACACTCGTTTACATCAATATCACCTGATTCTAAGTCGTTCATCACATTGTTAAACATCTGAGATTTGCTTTGTAAAATCTGAATAAAATTCTCTTTATGTTCTGTATTCCATACAATTCTTTCATAATATTCTGGGCCGTTAACATTTTGTAAAACAACTTTATAATTGAGAGAAAATGATAGCGGACAGTGATCGGAAAATTCTGTAATATCTAAAACACACATATCAGAAACATATTTATAGTTTTCGTAACCGGTTATTAAATAATCGACTGTACTAGATATTGGCTTATTTCTAAGCACTGAAAGAAAAGTGCATAAACCTGGCTCAAGCCTTCCATTTAATATAACTAAATTACCCTCTTTACATAATGACAACAGTTTTGTCCCAAAGGTATTTACATGTTTATCATTGTTAATTCTAATGGGTAACTGGTCAGAAAAAAAGTCATTGTCTGGCATACTAATATAGCGGTATAATTGTATATCAGACACATAGTCAGGTTGGTTACCAGTGCGTGCATTTAAGTCTCCTAGCCAATACACGTGACCAAGATTACTATATTTCCTGATTTCCGACCTTAGTTGCTCAAAAAAAAATCAAATTCAAACAAAGGGGAGTTAACATTTCTATATAATGCCGAATCCTCCGGCGGAATGTAACAGGTACAAAAGTATACATCGCTTTCACAATTTAGAAATTTCTTTGTCAACTTAAACCATATAATACCGTTAAAATTAACGTCAACCAATTCAATACCATTACGGTAAATTTCTTTAAAATAGATTATAACTCCGCCGCTATTTCTTTTAGCCCGACGATTTGCTTTAGGTCTCGGACAAGTAAAAGAGTCATATCCATTTATAGAAGTATTTGATATTTTAGAGTTCCAAGTTTCTGTAAACAAAAGAATGTCGTAATCAGATACAAAATTTAAAAAATCACAATCATCAAGTTTTGAGTTTATACCCTGGATATTCCAGAGCAAGAAAGATAATTGGTTTCTGACTGTCCCTAGCTGACGATCTACCCAGCACGCGACACTGTATCGATAGTGAACTTTTTCTCGCCAATATACAGTTTGTCGTATGATAATCTAGCAGATTTACCACTTTCTTGGCCGCTCTCAGAGTGGGGATGAGTTTCTTGCGCTTATCCTGAATGTCCTTGGGGAACTGGTCCCCAACGCGAATTTTAGGCTCCTCAACACCGTTGTTGCATTCAAAGACCCTCTGCTTCACAAGAAGTTTATCTTGGTAATAGTAACAATAAGTAATTGCTGTCTGTTGTTTTAAATCGATTTCAAGGGACCATTATGGACATTTTCACAAATTAAAGTTGACGATATTTCAGATTGACTGGTATTTATTAAATTTCTCTGTTTTACTCCATTTTGCAGCTGTAAAACTTCAAATATGACCACAAACGTCTTTTTCAGCAGGGCGCAAAATATGTTACTTAACGGGTTTTCTAAGTAACTTTTTCTATATACAACAAAAATACGGCAAAAATTGGTTGTGTTAAAATTATCTCTCCTTTGATATATAATTTTTTCAAGTTTAATTAGACGTCATATGGAGGAAAAACGATTTGAAACGCAAAACACTGAGTCGAGTTTCACCCAAAATTTGCGTAAAGACGCCTGTATTTATTAAAAACTGCCCGATTTTTTTTTTTAACAATTTTGAAAAAGCGTACATGATTTCATTCACTATCGATTCCAAAAATAAAAAGGAGAAAAATGGAGGGGGGGGGGGGGGGTCACCATTTAAGAATTCGATCTATTTACCATTGGCTTCCCCTACCCCAGTAAAAAAATGATACCTTAAGTGTTTCGTGAAATTGGGCCATGATCTTTACTGTTCGATATTCATCAGTATATCAACATGTCCTTACGAATTTATTACTGCTAATTCTAAGGCTGGTAATAGTTTGTACTGATTCCCCCGTCTGTCATAAGATTTCTGACAATGAGTGAAAAAATCATGAAAGCTAAATCCCCGAGAAAAAGAAAAAAGACGAATAAAGACAGAAAAAGGGAAAGTGATATGTATATTACAATGCAAAAGCATAAAACCATAAAAAGTACCTATCACTTGTAGTAAGTGGGTTAACATTATTTTTATGACCCAGCTTGAAACAACACTGACCGGTTTATTTCTTATCCCCAGGCAATATTGTAATACACAATGAAATTTAAAGGGTGAAAAAACATTGACACAATTAAATTATTTTATTTTAATGAAAACTATAGCAATCTTGGGGCTAAAATAATTTAAGAAATAACGCAATTTTAAACGAATACTTAAAAAAGGCAATGGCCTCCGACGTCCGACAAGAAAAAAAAAAATATATAAAATTGAGCCGTGCCATGAGAAAACCAACAGTGGGGGTTTTTTCGACTAGAAATGGATCGAGACCAACCTGCACATTCGCGCAGTCCTGCTCAGGATCCATGCTGTTCATTTACAGTTTCTCAAATTTCCCAAATAGGTTTTGAAAAGCGAACAGCATGATCCTGAGCAAAGGGCTGGTCTCGATCCATGCTGGTCGCAAACCCACTATGTTGGTTTTCTCATGGCACGGCATTATATTTTTTTAAGATATATGGAAATAATGGTGTATATGCTACGTATACGGGACGGGACTATAATGTTGCGGAAACACATGAGAATTAGATGTTTTAACTAATTTTTACGATAAAATTTGTATTTTTTTAACGCGCATTAAACACTAAACCCTTCATGCTGGTAACGACAGCGGAAAACTTCTTATTGCCGCTGCAGTCAGGGTTCGATTCCCGGCGGACCATCTTTTTTCTATATATTGACATTTTTTAAATATTTTATAGAAACGAAAATTCCTATTTTAAAGGGTTTCAAATGTGACAACTTCAGCTTAAAAGGTATCCGTGATGAACTGATAATTTGCTTTTTAATCGAACCTCCTTTCAATATTTACCCCGTAGATGTCTTTGTAGAATTTTATCGTAAAGTATATCCTGTGGCTTTTAAAGGGAATATTGTTTAAAGGGAAATATTAAAGCCGGTTTTCCTGGGGTCTATATATTTTGAAAAAAAAAACAACTGGGGAGAACAATAAACATCTCGCGGGAAGGTCTATCTTTGCATGTCTACTTTTTTTTCTATTACTCTAGCCAGGCCTGTTCACGTGCACGAATAGACATGCGCTCGTGCAAAACCAATCATTCTAAAAACAAAGTGGTCATTTGTTAGGAATGAAATCGAGTATGTCTGTAAATTCGATCTTCAACATTCAATCAAACTAGTACCATTTCTTTCATTTTACCACAGATTAGACATGTATACACTGTTACAAAATTTATTATCGATATTCGGCACTCTAATATGAAATAATGTAAATGATATTGATACTCTGAATTATTTATTATTTTTAGTTAGGTTAATCTATGAGTTTTGGATAATTTTAAATCCAGATTTACAGTAAGTTTCTATTTTGATACTTAATACAGGATTGTTGAATTAAAAACCAAGATGCATTATATTATTTGAACATAAAGAGATGAGAGTTTATGATGAATATTTATTGTCTAAGAAATAATCTGACAGTGAAATTGGAAATTCTGGAAACTCTTCAGATTGGTTAAAACCCAAAAATTAAAACGTTAGAGGCAAATTATCGTTCGAACTTGTTCAGTCACAAAGTTAAAGATATGTTTGAAAAATTAAATTTAAAAAAGCTTAAACAAAGCGACTGTTATGTCACTCTGATAATTTTTTTCAAACTGGGACAACAGATTCATTGTGCATTTGAAATAAGTTCTAACACGGAGGATTGCGTAATGGCGGACAGGTTAAGGGAAAACAAATTTAGCATAGTTACGTTAACGCTAGCGTTGGTTTAATTAAAACCGTGGCTGTAGTTTTGATATTTTGGTAGGAATAAAAAAGGGGAGGTGTTATTTAGATCCCATTACCGCACTTTATGTGCATTTGAAGTTTTGTGACAGGTAAAACTCTCTGAAAAAAGTCTCTCCCGTATTATGTTATTACTGTATGTCAGTTTGAAGACAATCCATCAAACTGAGGTGAGGATTGGCCGGACAAAAGTGTGACGGCACTATGAACATCATGCATTTTTATATTAAATATAATTTGGGAGATAGATTTTAACGTAATATACCATAAAATGCAAATAAACACTGTAGATAACTTGTATTAAATATCAACAGGCAAAATTTATGATATCTAATTTCTTTTCGCGACGAAATGATATGGTGCGTTTTTGAAACTTGAATGATGTCGTCATCCCTGCCCACATGTCATTTTATTCGTCATAATTTTCACATTATTTAATAGATATAATTTCATTTTCTATGAATTTCAAGAGTCCATTTTTATAACTTTTAATGCTGCATTTTTTTTATTCCAAGTTGACACAGAGTTGTTTACTGGAATCAGAAAACGGGACGACTATTTATTTTCACGATAGAGAATATACTTATGTGTGATGTTTCTACAGTTGATCAACAATGCAGACAGACAGTCCGGATGGGGCCATTCGTTCTAGTGACATTTGCAACAACAGATAAAAGCTTATACTTATTGAGATCAGAAAACTGAATATTTCCATGGGTTCATCATTTGTAACCTGCTTACATATCGTGTTCCAGCACAGAACCAACATGCGTCTTTTAAAGCGCTCGTTTTGAATACATCTTCAGACATTAGAAGGGATTGTACTGCTCTTCTTAGCAGATGGCAAATCGAAAAGCCTATGCGGTAATCAACATCAAAGGGGAAAAACGAAAAATGTACAGACATAGTAAAAGAAGTGATACGCAACTGATTTTTTGAGTCAACGGCGCAGAATTAAATGTGCGAATTGCTAGTTTTCAATTAGAAATGAACATAATTAAGCCGGCCCTGAGATAAAACCCAAAATAGTGGGTTTTGGGCCCAGCATGGATTCAAGACCAGCCTGCGCATCCGCGCAGTCTGGTCAGGATCCATGCTGTTTGCTTTCAAAGTCTATTGCGGGAATGCGCAGACTGGTCTGGATCCATGCTGGTCGCAAACCCACTATGTTGGTTTTATCATGGCGCGGCTCATATTAAGAAATGCTTGATGTTATTGATTACTTACATTTTAATTCTGCTTATTTCATTTGGACAAAAAAGAAAATGATTCATAATCGTTGAAAAACTGATTTAAAAAGTATTAAGTTGAATAAAATGTTAGTTTATTCTGACATGTCTCCAATTAATAACAATAGAATTTTTTCTCATACCCAGTCTTTTTCTTGCTTTTTCTAAAAACCGTATTCTGCTGTAGGTATGACTGAAAATTCATTTTTTCATCTTTTTAGTGTTGCCCATATACGAAATCAGTTTCACATAAAAGAAAAATACGGATTTGTATACTACAATAGTGATATACGGGGAAAAAGTCGGTAAAAGATCTTTTAGAAATATGGTCCGTGAATTCCCCGAATACGAAAACCAAAATTCAGTCCAAATGTGACAAAAAATATGGAATCTGTATACTTGCATATCTTGCATAAATGGGGAAAAACCTGGCCCGTATATCAAAAACTACAGGTTCGTATATCCCCGTATATCAGATCAAATACATTCCGTATATGACACAAGTACGGGATCCGTATATTGCGTATACCATGCATAACGGGACTAGTCCGTAGCCCGTATAGTAAATTTAAAACAGTTTCGTATATTCCCGTATTTGACACAAATACGGGATCCTATATTGCCCTATACCATGCATATACGGGGCTAGTTCGAGCCCGTATATCAAAAAGGACAGTTTCGTATATGCCCCGTTATGATAAAAGTACGGGATCCGTATACTTAGTATATCATGCGTATACGGAAAAAATCCGAAGCCCGTATATTAGAAAAACAAGTCCGTATATGCCCCGTATATTAGATGCAATCACAGTCCGTATATGACAAAAATACGGGATCCGTATACTACGTATATTCGGAATATACAGGGACATGCATGACAAATATACGGACTTCCCGTATACTAGATGTTCCGAATACGGGATCGTATATTAGGTCCGTATATTTGTAATATGCATCCCGTATACTCCCGTATTTTCGAAATATACGGGACCGTACACTCCCGTATATTGACCCTTTTTACGCAGTGTTGGTTTTTAAATAATTTTAAAAAACATATAATATATACATGAGTTTACAGAACAAAATATATTGTTTGAAATAAAGAAAATTTACTGATAATATAAATCCTCATTATGTTACAGCAAAAAACGGGAGAAAAATGATAATGGGTACCTGTCATCTTGTGGAATAATGAAATCAAAGTTGTTTAAAAAAACAGGGGGGTAATTTAGATATTCAAAAGCATGTTACCTTATTACCTAAGAAAGGTTAACACTTCCAGGAATATAACTATTGTGGGCCAGGAAATCCTTTAGATAATGGACCCTGTTAATGAACTAGCCGCAGTATGCATGGGCCATGACTTTTCTACGGCAGTGGTGTAAAAAAAAGGTATATATGACAAGCAAATGCTTTCCAACTTAAATAACACTAAATCAAAAACATTTGGAGAAAAGATTGCAAAACATTTAGTTGTAAAACCAGCAATTAAAACAAAATACAAACTTGGGCTCGGACAAAAACAAAAGTCAAAAAACGGGAAAAGGGGGTAGAGTATTTACTTGGACGTAAGTCCTTGGGTGCTAAACGCTTACTAAAAAAAGCCGAAACAACATGGAGTGATGAATTAGCAGAAGAATTACATAAACCAATTAAACGAAAATTTATGAAACGAAGAGTAATAGTTAATGATATTGATGATACTTGGTCTGCTGATTTTGTTGATATGCAGGCTTTTTCAAAATATAATAAAGGTGTTAAGTACTTGTTAACCGTTATTGATATATTCAGCAAATATGCTTGGGTTATTCCATTAAAGAATAAAACTGGAGAAACTGTTACTGGAGCATTTGAAAAAATAATTTCTGAAGGTAGAACACCTACAAATTTATGGGTAGATGAAGGAAAAGAATTTTATAATAAGACGTTTGAATCATTTTTGAATAAAAATAAGATTAACATGTATCATACATTTAATGAAGGAAAAGGTGTAGTAATTGAAAGATTTAATAGAAGTTTAAAAAGAATAATGTGGAAATAGTTTACAGCAAATAATACTTACACTTATTTAGATAATTTGCAGGATATGGTTGACAAATATAACAAAAGAAAACATTCTAGTATAAAAATGACACCGACTGAAGCCAGTAAAAAGTTAAATAAAGGTACTGTTTACTTGTATATGGTAATTTAAAGATACCAAAGAGTAAACTAAAATTTAAAATTGGTGATCGAGTTCGCTTAAGCAAACTTAAACGACATTTTGAAAAAGGATATACACCAAACTGGACAGAGGAAATATTTATAATTTATGGAATTAATAATACAAATCCCAGAACATACACTATAAAAGATTTAAATAATGAAATAATTCAAGGTTCATTTTATGAGCAAGAACTTTTACAAAAAAAAAAATGTACCTACTAAACAAGAGGTTTTTAGAATAGAAAAAAATATTAGACGAGACTATAAGAAAAAACAAGCTTTAGTAAAATGGAAAGGTTATTGTGAAAAATTTAATAGCTGGCTACAATTTAGTGAATTGGAAAAAAATTAACTTACAAAATATATTATATAAATGAGTAATAAAAATCTAATTTCTAATGGAATAGAAACAATAGATCAATTAATTATTCACTTGATTAAACTTGCTGCTGCTTATAGAAAAAGTTATAAATTTTGTGGAAGAGTAAATACAGCATTACAAATTACAGCAGGTATTTTCGTTTGCTCGACTGCATTAGTACTTGTTCCTGCTATTCCTATATTTGTAGCAGTTGCTGGCGCTGTTCCAGCAGTAATTACAATATTTATTAAAGATTTAAAGGTTGAAGACAAGAAAGATATTTTAAAATCACATCATAAAAAGATAAAACAGCTAATAACAAAAGCACGGATTGGAAAAGTAAGTAAAGAAGATGAGGAAAATGTTATTGAAGATTTTTTTATAGTACTGTTAGAAATGCAGAAAGAAAAAGACTATTCAATGCCTCTTGAAATGCATATGAAGGAATTTAAACTTAACGGATATAAAAATAAAAAAAGAAGAAGAGTTGTATTAAGTTTAGATTGCTGAATTTATTTCTTTACGTGCGTTTTTTTAAAGATTTTTTTCTATAAGTATATTATATGGATGGTTAATAGAAAGGCAGATAATGAAAACAATCTTGTACTTTAGGAAGAATATGGAATGAAGAAAGAGAAATAAAAGAATTAAGAGAAAAAGAAAAAGAAAAAAATCATATAAAAAAAAGTAAAGAAAAATGGAAACGTTATTAAATCAAAGATTAATCAATTAACCGGTGGAAATTTTAAAAAGGTAAAGAAAAACCGAAACATTATTAAATCAAAGCTTAATCAATTGACCAGTGAACATTTTAAAAATAAAGTAATTGATAGCTTGGAAAATGATATAGATCCTAATCTTTTTGAAAAGAATGAAGATTTATTTGAATGGGATTGTGGTTGTTTAATGTCAGTGCCTCCGGCAGAAGAGGAAAGTAAAATATTATGTGATTGTCCCATACCAAATAATCATCGAAACAATTCTAAAAAGATAATTGCAACCGATTTTGACACTAATGAAAAAAAAACATATAAAAGTTTTTACGCAGCATCTAAAGACCTTGACATTAAATGTGGGTTAATAAAAATGTGCTGTGAAGGGGAAAACAAAGTAAAAAGTGGAATATCAAAAATAAATGGAAAAAGATATAAATTTAAATATTTTATTTCTCTTTATTTTATATTTTTGCATAAAGATTTTTTTCTAAATATAATATATAGATGGCTTTTAGAGAAATTGAGAAGTCTACAAAGCAATATTTTAAGAAATTTGAAATTAAAATTACATATAAAAATGATCCAAAAAATAAATTATATTTAAATATAGAAGACTCATTTGATATTCTTAAATCTGAAGTTTAAACTTTAAAAGGTATAAAAATATATGTTGTTTTAAAAATAACTTTTGCAAAAATTAGTAAAACACATACAATATATAAATCAGATTATTTTCAATCAAAGGCTTTAGAAATTATTAACACAAACGAAATAAAAAAAAACACTTTACGTCAAGCTTTAGATGAAATAATAAATAGGATTGGTAATTGGATTTCAGAAGGAAGTGGCTGGAGAATAGAGTCATTTGATGCTAAATAGTTATAAATATAATCCATTAGCTGCTTCTAGTTATTTAGAATTACCAAAACCATTACAGAATCCAAAGAAAGGATTAATAAATATAAAGAATGATGATAATGAATGTTTTAGATGGTGCCATTTGGCCTACAAATTTCCTGTTGAAAAAGATCCTCAAAGAGTTTCAAAATATAAAAAGCGTATAGAAAAACTTAGAATGATATCTCATTTAATATATTTGGTTATGAAGATAATAATGTTTATCCATTGTACATTTCAAAATATCAATATGAGGAACACTATGACATATTGCTAATTAATAATAATAAAATAACGTATTATGTCTGGATAAAAAACTTTAATAGATTTATGTTTAACAAAACAAAACATAAAGAAAAAAAGCATTTCTGCAAATCATGTTTACAATGTTTTTCTCAAGAAAGTTTGTTTGTTTGTTTTGGGTTTAACGCCGTTTTTCAACAGTATTTCAGTCATGTAACGGCGGGCAGTTAACCTAACCAGTGTTCCTGGATTCTGTACCAGTACAAACCTGTTCTCCGCAAGTAACTGCCAACTTCTCCACATGAATTATCAGAGGTGGAGGACTAATGATTTCAGACACAATGTCGTTTATCAAATAGTCACGGAGAACATACGCCCCGCCCGAGGATCGAACTCGCGACCTCGCGATCCGTAGACCAACGCTCTTACCTACTGAGCTAAGCGGGCGGGCCCTTCTCAAGAAAGAATATTAAATGAACACATACCAAATTGTTTAGCTATTAATGGTGACTTTGAATCAATAACTGAAAAAATATCAACTGCTTTACCATCACCTGAATCTTCATTTACTGAACCATATCAAAAACATATAGCTTGTGGTTACGGTTATAAAGTTGTTTGTTGTTATGATGATAAATATACTAAACCAACACACGTTTATAGAGGTCCTAATGCAGTTTATAAGTTTATTGAAAAATGCTTGAGGAAGGGAATATTGAAAGGAAATATTTAATGAATACTTTAACAAAGATTTGAGAATGTCTAAAAAGGATGAAGCTTTATTTAAAAAACAAAAGTTTTGTCATATCTGTGAAAAAGAATATATTAGAAAAATGAAACTAAAGTAAGAGACCACTGTCATATAACAGGAAAATTGAGAGAAAGTGCTCATCAAGACTGTAATATTAATTTTAGACTAACACACAAAATTCCTGTTATTTTCCATAACTTAAGAGGTTAAGATGGTCATTTAATTATGCAACAAATAGGAAAATTTAAAAAAGAAATTGATGTAATTCCTAAAAATATGGAAAGATATATGGCATTTATGGTAAGTGATTTGATTTTTATAGATAGTTTTCAATTTATGTCTCAATCATTGGATAACTTAGTAAAAAATATTCCAGAATTTAAGTACACATCTCAAGAATTTAAAAAAGAAAAATTGAATGATTAAAAACAAAAGGTATTTATCCATATGATTACATTGTACATGGATTCATTTAATAAATTCAAAGAAAAATAATTACCTCCTGAAGAAGAGTTTTATTCAATTTTAAACGAAACACACATATCTGACAACGAATATGAACAAGCTAAAAATGTTTGGAATAAATTTAAAATAAAAACAATGGGAGAATATCATGATCTATATTTAAAAACTGACGTTTTACTTTTAGCTGATGTTTTTGAAAATTTTAGAAAACTATGTTTGGAATATTATTAACTTGACCCTTGCCATTACTTTAGTAGTCCTGGTTTAGCTTGGGATGCAATGTGAAAAATGACTGAAATAAATTTGGATTTAATAACTGATATTGATATGTATCTTTTTATTGAAAAGGGACTGAGAGGAGGAATAAGTTATATAGGTAATCGTTACAGCAAAGCAAACAATAAATATATGAAAGATTATGATCCTGAATTGGAAACTAAATACATTATGTACTTAGACGCCAATAACTTCTACGGTTGGGCTATGTGTCGACCTTTACCCTCTGGAAATTTTAAATGGATCACCGAAAAACAATATAAGAAATTAATTGCAAAAGGTAAAACTAACTTTATAATTGAATTTGATCTTGAATATCCAAAAGAATTATATGATCTTCACAATGATTATTCTTTAGCACCTGAAAAAAATAAAATACCAGATCAATGGCTTTCAAGTTATAGTAAAAATATTAAAAACAAAATTTGAAATAGGAAAAAGTAATGTAAAAAATTTAGTTCCAACTTTAATGAAAAAACAAAATTATGTTGTTCATTATAAAAACCTTGAACATTATACACAATTAGGATTAAAAATAACAAAAATACACAGAATACTAACTTTTGACGAAAGTCCTTGGTTAAAAGGGTATATTGATTTTAATACTCAAAAAAAATCTAAAGCAAAAAATTCATTTGAAAAAGACTTTTTTAAACTCATGAACAACAGTGTATTCGGTAAGACGATGGAGAATTTACGCAAAAGAATCAATATTAAATTAACACATTATGAACATCTTTTATTAAAATATATAGCAAAACCTTCATTTGTTAGTTCAACAATGTTTAATAAGATTTGTTTGGTATTCATATAATAAAAGAAAGTTTATTATTAAATAGACCTTGTTATGTTGGAATGTGCATTCTAGATTTATCAAAATATTTAATGTATGATTTTCATTATAATTACATTAGGGAAAAGTAAAGCTTTTATTTACTGACACAGGTTCATTATGTTATGAAATAAAAACCAAAGATACATATAAGGATTTTTATAAAGATCCAGAACTGTTTGATAATAGCAATTACAACCCAAATTCAAAATTTTATTTTGACTACAACAAAAACGTAATTGGAAAATTTAAAGATGAAGCTGCCGGTAATCCCATTGTTGAATTTGTCGGATCAAGAAGTAAAATGTATTCACATTTATTAGAAAACGAAAATAATATTAAAAAATGTAAAGGAATAAAAAAGCATGTTGTAAAGAAAACAATAGTTCATAAAAATTACAAAGATACCTTATTTAATTCAACTCAAAGTAATCACACCTTTAAAGCTATTCGTTCCAAAAAGCATAATCTTTCCAATTATGTTATAAATAAAACGTCTTTATCATGTTATGACGATAAAAGATATATTATTGATAATGGTATTCACACATTAGCTTATCGTTAAATTACAGAACCATAAATTGTTAATTGTTAATTGAACATTCATAACGTTTAAACCATCTACATAAATCACTGAATTCATTTTAAATTCATCAGCATAATTAATAGAAATAGATTCATTTTTTCTGTTATTTTTTGCATAATATCTTTGAAGAACTTTATTTTCTTTGTTTTTTAATTCCAATTTAGTTTCTCCTTTATCTAATTTAATTGCATCTATAAGAATAATTTAAAATGCAATTTTGTTTGATTGTTACATTATTACCATTTTGAACTAAACCAGGACCAGCATTTACAACTTTCCATTGAAATAATCCAGCAAAATCTTCTGTTGCAGATGTTAAAAACAAAGGAGTTTTTTAGCTCACCTGAGGTGAGTTTTTCTGATCACTCAATGTCCGGAGTCCGTCTGTCTGTCGTCTGTCTGTCATCTGTCTGTCCGTCAACATTTAGCTTGTGTATGCGACAGAGGCTGTATTTTTCAACTGATCTTCATGAAATTCGGTCAGAATGCTTACCTTGATAAAGTCTAGGCCGAGTTCGAAAATGGGTTATCTGGGATCAAAAACTAGGTCACTAGGTTAAACCAAAAAAAATCATTGTGTATGCGATAGAGGCTGTATTTTTCAATTAATCTTCATGAATTTTGGTCAGGATGATTATCTTGATAAAATCTAGGTTCAATTTTAAAATAGGTCATCTGGGGACAAAAACTAGGTCACTAGGTCAAATCAAAGAAAGACGTTTTGTATGTGATAGAGGCTGTATTTTTCAATTAATCTTCATGAATTTTTGTCAGAGCGATTGCCTTGATGAAATCTAGGTCAAGTTCGAATATGGGTCATCTGGGGTAAAAAAGTAGGTCACTAGGTCAAATGAAAGGAAAACCTTGTGTATGCGATAGAGGCTGTTTTTGTTTTCAGTTGATCTTCCTGAAAGTAAGTCAGAATGATTGTCTTGATGAAATCTAGGTAGAATTTGAATATGGGTCATCTGTATTCAAAAAGTAGGTCACTAGGTTAAATCAAAGAAAAACTTCGTGTATGTGATAGAGGTTGTATTTTTCAACTGATCTTCATGAAATTTTGTAAGAGTGATAGCCTTGATAAAATCTACGTCAGGTTAGAATATGGGTCATCTGGGTTCAAAAACTAGGTCACTAGGTCAAATAAAAGAAAACCTTGTGTATGCGATAGAGGCTGTATTTTTCAATTGATCTTCATGAAATTTAGTCAGAATGATAGCCTTGATGAAATCTAGGTCAAGTTTGAATATGGATCACTGGGTCAAATTAAAGAAAATACTTGTTTTGCTCCAATTTTAATGATAATTGGTCAGAATATTTTTTCCATGAAATCACTAGGTCAAACATGTTTACACTGTTATGGTGTATTGTGGTGTGTTCCTCAGGTGAGCGACCTAGGGCCATCTTGGCCCTCTTGTTACTGTTTGTCTTTCTATTTAACTTACTTTTTCGTTTATTATTAAATATTCCCATTATATAAAAACACAGTAATTAATTAACTAGATGTAATCTGACATTACTTCCTGGTTCTATAGTAATTGAATTCCTGGAAACAATGTTTTTGGAATCAATCCAAGGTGAATTGTAAACATCATTTCTTTGCTTAAATTAATTTTAATTTTCTTGGAAACATTGAATTTGATCTCACGTCCAAATGAATCAGACTCGCCCCACCATGAAAAAGAGATATCAACATAATAATAATAATAATAATAATAATAACATTATTATGCGCAGGGGGTGAACCAACGATAATGCTGGCTTCAATTATGTAATCCCCATCTTGTTGAACTTGAAATACACTCGCTTCCTCTCCTCGGGAATCGGCATGTTTATGATCTGTTTTAATAAAACTTTTATAATCTGTAATCTTATTAACTCGTATTCCAAATAATGCAAATAAATTTGAGGTATTTAATACCTTTTGTTGTAACTGTTTATCTTCATTGTCATATTTTTTCTCCTCTAATATAATCTACATGTAGTTGCCTGCTATTGTAATATTCAAAAGAAACAATTCACGTCTTACTTTTTCCAGTTCAGATCTATATTCTGCAAATTTATTTTCATGTTCAAGAATTACATCAGCTAAATCATCAACCCGTTTTGTTGTAGCAACTTCAGAAGCAGACAAATTGTCAACAGTATTTTTTGTTCTAGTTTATAGTGTTTCTTGTTTTAAAAAAGCATTTTTTACTTCTGTAATTTCTTTAGTATAAGCAGTAATTGATTCTCCTTGTTTAACTGACTTTTCAACTACAAAATCCAGTTCAGTTTTAACTTTTTCAACTTTAGCATTAAGCTGTGCTGTATCTTTTTGTAATAGACATGTAAGTGTACTTAAGTCCGCGTACTTTAAATTGTGACGTGTGTCAACACTGCTAATCAAGATCCGAAGTTGTTTCTTAAAATTTTCTATTTTAGAATTAAGCTCTTTTTTAAGATTATCTAATGCTGTGCCATGGTCATCAACTCTTTGTGAAGCTGCCTTTTCGAGTTCAGATTTATATTCTGCAAGTATATTTGAAAATGTATCCAACAAATCTTGATGCTTTTTTGTAAAGTCAGTGTTAAGTTTATTTATTTCTGTTCTGATTTCTAACTGATGCATATTTTGTAACTTTATCTCGGCTTCAATAATCTTGTCTCTTAGTTCTTCATGTTTAATCATAGTATTATTTATTTCCTGAACTTGATTTTATAAGTTTTCAAAATTGGTTCTAAATACTTCTTTCATTTGAATATCTGTCAAATCAGATTTCTCTTCAAGTTCTTTAAAAGAATCAACCATAGCTTTCATTTCTTCTTCAAGTTTACCTTGTAATTGAACTATTAATAATGAATGTTTTTTAAAATCTTTTTCTAATTCTTCAATATTCTTTATTTCTGCTTCTAGTGTCTTTTTAATACTTTTATTATTTTCAAGATTATAGTCTTCTATTACCCTTTGAATTTTTTTAAACACAAACCGTCTTGAAACTCCATCACCAGGTTTATCTGGACTTCCTAGGTTGTTTTTTTCATTACCTCCCATATCTAATGCTCTGTTCATTGTGTTATCAAGTTCCTTATTTCTGTGAAGATACGATTCCGTTTCCTTTTTAACCTTTTTGAATTGTTTTTTAGTGGCATAATCACTTAAATCAATATCAAATTTAACTTTACTTATACTGTCTGGTTCACTTATTTGTTTTACATCAATAAAACTCCCATTATATAATTATTATATAATTCCCGTAAAGTTTTTTCTTAAAAACTTCTTTGGTTTGTCAGCATATAAGAAATCATATTTTTGTTTTGTTGCATTAGCAAAAGAATCACGATCTATATTTTGTTCATTAGAAATCATATCATTTCCCTTTTTCTTGACTTTCAAACAAAATATAATGAGAACAGTTAATTAGGATACCTTTTGGTGTTTTATAGTAAGACTGACTTAAATAAATTACAGAACAGTTTTTGTGACGTTCTTGAATAAAATATTTTGTTATTTCATTTTGAACCTTGTTTTCTTCACATACAAAATCATCAAATATCACTACTTTTTGTTTTTCGGATTCAAGATCATTAACATCAATTAATTGGCTGGGATCAGCCGAACATTCAAGTATTTCATTTGGATCTAATTTAATTTCATCTGCAATTTCATTTAAGTGATTTATTAAATCCTGATATTTAGATTGTTCTAGGTTTTTAGCATACAGGTATAATTTATCATAATATATAAGAGGTTTTCGAAGCATATGCATTAATGTATTTTTTTTTCCTGATCCGGAAGATCCACATATTAACATTCTAAAACATGAATCTGGCATAAAACGATAACAATTAGGAATTTTCATTATATAATAATCTTACATTATCTTACATTATCTTATATTATTATATAAATGTTAGCAAAACTTAAAGAAATTAGAGAAATAAACAACCTAGTTGGACAAACAGTAAAAGCTTAAAGAGAAGAAATAAGAAGAGAAAAAATAAGAAAAGCTACTGGTCGAGAAATGTATAGTGAAATTTATAAACCAATTACAGAAGGAATAGAAAGTCCAAAAGAAGAATTGAGTCAGTTAAAAGCATAACCTGGAATCAAAGAGCAATTAGCGTTACTTCCAAAAAGGTTTGTTGGTGAAATACAAGAAGTAGAACAGCAACAAAAATTATCTGGAAGAACCTTTGCCGGAGGAACTAGAACAACCATTATCACCACCATTACCACAAAAACTAGACGACAAAGAGATTTATGAAATACTGGAAGATTATAACAAAGAAAGAGGATTTGATGAATTACTGAAAGAATCTGACCCATCATACCCATACGAAACAACTGATGAATCAGAAGAATCAGAAGAAGAATTGGGGGCAAGACCAAAAAAAAAAAAAGAAAATACCTACAGTAGTTTAAGATGCTAATCTGGATACTAATGTTTTAGAAGAATATAAATATTCAAAACCGTCTAGAATATTTGACTTTTTTACTGCAGATGAATTTGATTTTTATAAATTAAATACAGAAGGACTTAAAAAAAATAGATGATGTTACTGAAAATATTAAAAAGCTAAATGGTCCAATAGCTGGCAAATCAAAATCGAAAGATCCAAATAAACAAGAAGAGCCAAAAAATCAAAACATGAACAAACCGAACTAATAAAGTACAAAGGCCGGTTAAATAATATTCTTAATATGGCTCCTACATAAGGACAAGGAATAAAACATCATAATCCATATAAAGTTTTACCAAATGGACATGATGGTAATTTATTGATTGATCTTAATAAACTCTATGGTTAAAACAAATTGATTGCTAAGGATAAAAAACTGGAAAAGAAGTAATTAATGTTATGGTAGATAATAATTTAATTGATTTGATTAATAAAAGATATAACAATAATAAAAACATTCAAATTGAATACTTTCTAGAAAAATATTTAAAGAATTAATAGAGAAATCAGGATTACCTATCAATAAAAGATCTATGAAATTTAAAAAAGTAATTAGGGGTCAAGGTTATGACGTTTGTCCATGTAATCCAGAAGAACTGGTTAATAACTTAGAGCTTATTTGTGGTTCAATTAATGCTGGAAATAATAATGAAGAACTAAAAAATGAAGGTATTAGCATAATTGATGAGCTATTAAAAATAAATTAATTTTTACCAGAACAACATGAAATGTTATATAAAAATTATTTTTCTTGAATATATATATAAATGGAACAAAAAACAGTATTAAGTTCTGAGGCAGTTAAAAACGATAATAAAAATACTCCAAGCGATTTTACAGTCAAATTCAGTCGTTCCTTAATTTTAGATAAAAATAAAACTTATGCTGTTGGTTTGGATAGTATTAACACTATGACTTACTCTTGGCATAATATTAGTGATGAATACGATAATAAAAGTATTCGTTATAATAATGGTAAAAAAAGGAAAGATATTATATTTCAAAATGGTTCTTACAGTTATACAGACATTAATAATTATATCAGAGAAACATTAATGACCAATGATGATTTTAATGGCGAATCAAACATTGCTCCAATAGGTTTGGAATTTGATTTCAGTAGTTTTAAAATTCTAATTTCAATTCATGATAATTTTAAGTTGGATTTAAGAATGTCAAATTTTCATACATTGCTTGGTTTTGATAAAGATTTTTTTTTAGACAAAACCGAATGGGGAACTACGACACCAAATATAACTAACTCTGTGGATACCATTTACATTCATTGTGATCTTATTAATAATTCACTTGTTGACGGTAATTTTAGTGATATTATCTATGCTTTAAGTACTGCAGATTTAACAAGAGCTCATCCATTTACAAAAGAACCAAACAGAGTCGGATATTCTGAAATTCATAAAAATGTTATAAATTCAATTAGAATGTATATTACAGATGTATTTGGTAGAATAATTAATTTTAATGGAGTTGAAACAAGTTTTACACTAATTTTAAAAGAAATATAAATATATAATGTACAAAAAAGTTTATGACAAATAAAAGGAATATTTATTTATGTTGTTACTCAAACGGGAGAAGAAATTATACAAGGTTCAGGTATCTTTGACACTTTAACAAAATTGTTTTCATCTTCTGTTGCATCTTCAATTGATAGTGCTGGAAAAAAAGTCCTGGAAACTGCAGGAAAATCCGCGCTTGAAAGTGGAACAAAAAAGATTGGAACGGAAGTTGGAAATTTAGCTGCTGATAAAATTACAGAAAAAATTAAAAGTTTTAAAAAAAACCTGCTGTGGACGTTAAAACATCTGCTGTTGGTGATTTAATTGTTAAGGAAAAAAAAATTCATATAATGAGGAGGAGGATATTGATATAAGAATAAATAAAATATTACCAGGATCTAGGACTTCAGGTCAGCGTAAACGTTTTAACATATTAATTTATAATAAAAAATAAAATAATATATAATATACATATATTGTGAAAGATACGAACTAACTCCTATTCAATTAGATACACCTTTAATTTCTGCCTTAGGAAATAATGATAAACAACAAAAAAGTGGGTACATGTATCACTTTACCATTAATGATAGAAGTTCATATTTTGATTGGTTTAATGGTTATTTTGAAGTAAGTTTTAAAGTTAATAAACTTGCTAATGGTAATGATTATGCTGATGGAGATCAAATTGCTTTAATCAATAATGCAGCTTCAATAATTGATCAGTTAATGGTTAAACAAAATGGAAAAATAGTATATGATTGTAATAATTTATATAAGGTAATAAATGTAAAAAATTTAGTTGAACTATCTAAGGATTATGCAGAATCAACTGGAACAAATGAATTTATTTATTTAGATAATACCGCAAGTGCTGAAAGTAGGGATGATCAAGCTGGATATAATAAAGGTTTTGCTGTTAGAAAGGGATTAATCCAGGGTGGTAATAATGTAAATGCTAAAATTCCGTTAAATAATTAATCATTTTTTCAAAGTTTGGAACAAAACATGTTACCCCCAAGCAAAATCCAAATAACATTACAATTAACAAATGATGATGAATTAATTTACAGAGTTAATGCTGCTGATGCAGGTAGGGTAATTGTAACTAAATTAATTTTGTAGGTTCCACGTTTAATTTTTAATATACATGGAATTAATTTAATTTCTGAAAGATACATGAAAGCAACAAGTTGGAAATATCTTCTTGAAATGATAACACAATCTGTAGACACACAACAGCCTAACATAACTTTTAGAATAACAGCTGGTGTAAAAAAACCCGAACATGTGTTTGTTTATTTACAGCGGCCTGATAAAAGTAATTCACAAGAACATAATCCACATTTATTAGATACAGTTAAAATTAATGCAGCAAATAATAATTGCTGAAATCTTGCCGTCTTGAAGTTGGTAATGGTGTTTTTATTCTGAAATGGAATACACAAGTATATCACGAATTTATGATGATGTTCTTAATTATTTTCATAAACAAATTAATAAAAAAAACTTTAGGATTGTATTTAGTAGAAATAATCTACCAAAAACAAAAGAATCAAAGGTCGAATGTAGAATAATCAATTTAGATGACTCTGTTGGGTCTTGAACACATTGGGTATGTTATATTAATAAAATATATTTTGATCCATTTGGACTTCCTCCACCAAAAGAGGTAATCAAATATATACCTAAAGTAAAGTATAACAGCATACAATATCAAAAAGAAATAAGTGTATTGTGCGGTTATTATTGTTTATTTTTTATAAAAATGATACAAGATTGTATAAACATTTATGATTTATTGTATAAAATACTAAAAATTAACAATGTAAACCAAATTGAACAAATAATTATAAATTACTGTACAGTATTAGTTTAAATACCTTTACATTTTATCAATTAAAATAAGCTGTCAAAAGTTTACCAAAAGTTTGCCAAGTTGGCAGACACTGCCACATTGTTGCCTTCGTGGCAGAAATTTGGCAGAAATTTAAATATAAGTATTTTATCAAATTTAAATATATTAGATAACTTTGTCGAAGTTTTGCCAAAAGTTTGCCAAGGTGGCAGCGACTGCCACTTTGCTGCCTTCTTGGCAGGATTTTGGCAGAAATTTGGCAGAAGTGTTTAAATATAATTTACTGAAGATTTTCATAAAGTACTATGAAAACCTGTTTTTTTTTAATTGGTCGGCATTGGTTGGTTTGGACCGAGGGTGAGGGTCAAAATGGGGCCAAACTGCGCCAGAAGCCCCATTTCTTATACTACTTTGAAATGGTACAAATAGCAGTTTCTTTTATTTTATGGGTCTTTGGATGTGTCAACATGATTATGTCATATACTGTTATGTACCAGACAAAACATCAAGGGAGTTATTTTGATGTTCCCTACAAAAACATACAAAAATGATCCGTTAAGGGGTTGTTCTTTTTATATAAATCTATTGCCCGAATAAATACATGTATAACAGTTAATAATTTGTATTTACTTCAAATTAAGCCAAATACAGCGTTATTATCTTTAAATGGTGCAAGAACAGGAATGAAAAGTAAATATTCAGGAATTGTGAGACGACTATTCATACACAAATAGGTACATGAAGGCGAGTTATATAAGATACCTCGTAGACCTCAAACTGTGAATAATTTTTACCTTTTGATTTCATGATAAACATGATAAATATTAATTTAGTTATTTATTTATGTTAAGTTAAGAAATATGATATTTTAACGATTAAAATTAATTAATTTGCCATTTGATTGAGACTTTGTAACAATTTCCTATTTAAGGACCACATATCATTTTCATTTTTTCCTGATCCATGCGTGTTGAATTTGTACAAAATGTAATTGAATAATTTTTTGTCAAGGGATATATTTGATAAAGATCATGAATTAACCTTTTGAAAATTGATCTAGATACGTTTAATTTAAATAAATAAAACGTGGTTCCCCTTTCTGGCCTCTTTTGTTTTGGTGATTCAAGCCAACAAGTCGTATATGTAATCTTTTTCTGATTCTGTATACTTATTAAAAGTGAAAAAGTAACTACAAGGCTTTTTTCATAAGAAACATCTTAGTTTTAAAATTCAACATACAGTAAATATCTGATTACATCCCTTTGTAGTAAATATCTTGAGAAATAGTATTATGCGGTAAACTTTGTGTATTTGTCAGTACCATATGGTTGTCGGTCCATGTAAGTGATAAGTTATTCATTTTTAGATCATATAAAACATTACTGTAAAGGAAAACCTATTTCTCCTTTTCAAGACAGTTTACCTCATTGCTTAGATTGATTTTGATTCAAAAGGATGTTCCAGGGCAGATAGAGCATGTCTCCTCCTTTTGTAGCTTCTGTGATACCTTAAAGTAATTTCATGCAAAATTTGGTGCTTTCTTCACAAACGGGAACATCTTTGCCATTTTCAGTTCCATATCTTATTCACATTGTATTCTTTTAGAGTAATTGTGATCGCCCTTCGTCCGTCCGTCCGTCCACATTTTATAATCGATTTTGATCAAACTTACAAACATATTGTATTTGCATTACATCTCGGTTCTTTGCGAAATCCGGTCAGATCCCATTATGGGTTTCAGAGTTATTGTCCCTTAACGGGCCAAAATTTGCTATTTTGGATTGTAAACACGATAGAGACCACATTTTTGCAAATTGATTTTAATAAAATGCACACAACTTATACTGGCATAATATCTCGGTTCCTTTTGAAAGGTAGTCAGATCCCATCATGGGTTCTACAGTTATGGTCCCTTAAACACAGAATTTGCTATTTTGACTATTGCAGCCATATAGAGACTTCATTTATGGTATGATTTGATACCAACTACCTTTAACAACAATAGAGTTTAGATTCCATGATTATTCCGTCAGATCAAATCATAGGTTTAGGAGTACGGCGCCTGATTGACTCCTGAAAGAGCCAAACTTTGTTAATATTCACCTAGTGAATGTTATAAAAGTGACTTTTGAAATGAGGATTTTAACCACACTTACACATATCTCAGTTCATTTTGAAGACCGGCTAGATTCCATCATGTGTTCTAGAGTTACTGGCCCTGAAAGAGGCAAAAGTTTCTATTTTGACACTTTCAGTCATATAGAGGTTTAATTTTTACTTTCATTTGAAACAAATGTGTACAGAATGTCTATCTTGGTGATCTCTAGGCCGAGATAGAAACTTGGTCGTGAAGGATCGAAAACTAGGTCACCTGGTCAAATCAAAGGAAGAGCTTGTTAACACCCTAGAGGCCACATTTATGACACTATCTTTAAGAAGCTTGGTCAGAATATTTATCTTGATGATTACAATGTAAAGTAAAACTGGGTTATTTAATTATCAGTGAATTCGTTGCACTTTTTTAAAAATTCGTTTAGGTCATTTTTGTGCTATTACCAGTATTTATGTTTTGATCTGGATAAAAATTGTATACAATTCTAAAATGCGAGAGAAAAATCCAGATATTCTAGAGTGAACATTCACAGTATACTTTTCCCATTATTGAGCAAAACATAAAACAAGAGAAAAAGATCAGCTGCTGTTATGTAATACATATGCTTTGTTAAAAAAGAACTTAAGTGAATTAAGTAGAAAATACAATGAAATAATTTCATGATACCTAGTAATTATCGTTATCAAATTGATATGCATTTTTGGTGCTTTACATATTCTAATACCGGCAATTTGTGGCATATTTGGACAGGTATCAGTTAGCAAATTTATATTAATCCCCTCACAGACATATACGAGAGACGTATCGCACGACAATAATTCACTGCCATGAATATACCATATAATTTTTTTAATTTATAGTTGCCAAGGTACTATTACCGGAACCAAAATGGAAAAATGTTTATCCACGTAAGTCATTTCTGTTGAATAAAGCGATCAGTAAAATGTTTCAGAACTAAATTATTAAACATTCAAATATGACTAGCAATGCTCCAAGATCTGTAAAGCGTTTGAGACCACCCTTTAAGTAAATTTTCATTTTGGAAATCATACCTGACATACCGATAATATTCATAGCATATATATATACGAAAATTTTCAGAGAAGAGGAAATTACTTTCTACGTATATAATAGTCATGCTTTTTCGGAAAAAATATTTTGTCTTACAACACATGCACTTTGACTGTTCACATTATATTTTTAGAAGATATCAAACAACGTCTTTTTAAAACATAATTTTTCTGTAAATTTGCTGTGAGACTATCAGACTTATCTTGGTACTCCGGGAAATGAAAAATAGTTAACGTATATAATATTTGAAACATGTCAGGTTTTTTGTCATTTTGACAGCTCGTCGCCTTATTTCCACAATGCACCAAGTGCCATTTTTGCAATTTTGGGAAATGCCGATCGAAAGTTTAGGTATCAATAACTTTGCAACTATTTGGTCAAAAAAATTGAAAATTTCAGAACTTGTTTAGTTTGTATTCTTTAGACTTATGTAAAAATTTCAAAAGAAATAGTAAAATAGAATTTTAGGAAATTAAAAAAATGTTTTTAAAAAATCACATGAAAATGAATATTATAGTATTGAAAGTTAATTCCAAAATGCAACTTCGAGTTAGGCCGTTGTGGAATGAAAAGAACTTTCAAAAATAGGTAAAATTGCCTTGCAAACTGTCTTTTTCGATGTTTAACACTGACTAAAAAGGATAAAAACATTATTGCGATGAATATAGTCTAATGAAAACTGAAAAAGCCCTATTCAGTAACTTTCAAGCATTACTTCTTACAAAGAACTATTGAACAACTTTCTATAATGCAATACTCCGAAATGATCTCCTTACAAAAATTCAACAACCGATACTGAAGTAAAACTATTGAATGACTCTCAATATTCAATGAAACCACTGTTACCTGCGAAACTAACATTCATAAAATAACTTCCATCTCACCAAAAAGCGGCAGTATACCAGTCTATAGACTTTAGGCCTATATATTTCACCATTACCAGAATCAGCTTTTAAAAACGTAATGTATCTTTTGATCAATTTTAGAATAAAACATGGAAAGTATGAAACTTTATAGATAGTGCAGATATTTAAAATGACTCCTTAACACAAATTCGCAATAGCAGTATGAATACTGCATAATTTCAAAGTACGATACCTTAAATTTATAGAAATTTTAAGGTATACTTTACCCAAATTTCATACAGATACTGCATACTATTTATGTAAACATAAAATCAACAAGTTTATGTGTATGAACAGTACTATGCATTAAGATAAAAATAGTACACCCTGTGTACATGTAAAGCTGAACACAGTATAAATGAAAAACACAGAATGCTTTTTAAACAGTCAACTGTAGCTACTCCAGGACATTTTGATTACAACTGTTGCCAGTGTCGTAAATGTTTTAGGTATATTTAAGAAACACTAGACTGTATGCTTCTTGAAACAGTAAAGTCTTTTAAATGTTACTATGGACAGTATCCATTTGTTTTGTATAAAAAATGGGCTGGACAACAAAACTTCTATAATATCTCATCATTATCATTATCAATTATGAATCTTTTCAGTGCAAATGTAATTATGTAATTCCTATTTTGGGACCAAAGTGAGTTCGACATGATGGTTGAATGCTCCAGGACCTGTTGACTAAATGTAATACTAATACTAAAACACTGGCTATCTCACTGCTTCTTCAGCCAGCCGTCGGCATGATATGCAGTTTTATCAATAGAAAAATAGGCCTGTCAGATTGTACATGTTCAATTTTCTTTTGCTGAAAAGGTCTTAAAAAATTGCCCATAGTAACAGAAAGGACATTATCTAGATAAAAGCTTATAACCAAACTGTTTGTATTATTTCTACAAGCCTCTTGCTCACCCTTTGTATCGATTTTGTCCTGTAAGTATTGTTCATATCTATGTCTAATGCTTTCATCTATATGCTCCAAGTTATCAGCCATCGATCTTCACAAAACTTAGTGTCACATTTGTCTTTAATAGGTATATTGAATTCTATTTCATATGTTTTGGAATGGTTTTTTTTCAGCAGAT
The DNA here is from genome assembly GCF_021730395.1 of Mercenaria mercenaria. Lineage (NCBI taxonomy): Eukaryota > Metazoa > Mollusca > Bivalvia > Venerida > Veneridae > Mercenaria > Mercenaria mercenaria. The sequence goes on along the minus strand of NW_026461344.1, from coordinate 7,779 downwards.
TTAATCCATTCTGTTGGTATTGAACAACATATGCATACATCTTAGCCACTGACAAACATTCCAGGTATTCCCTTTGGTAAATATAGTGGTTTGGTATGAATTCTGAAATTCTTTGGTCATTAACCCCACAAAAGTTATTGATCAAAAGTGAGAACTGACCGTTTATTGGACACTATTGTTTCTCTATTTATACACTATATATACCACTAATAAAAACAGTAAAACATTAGTCTTACACTGAAAGTACAATCAAGTATCCGAAACAAAAACCATCCGAAAATGTAATACACATTAACATTGAGTTTGCATCAAAGGCTGCGCTCTTTTGGCATAAATTATATACACCACTAATTTATGAAATTGTAAAAAGCAATAAATAGCAAGTAAATATTCTCTATTTGCAATAAATAATCTGCAATATCTGTTTCAAAGTATGTACCTTTTTAGTTGAAATTTCGCTATGTTCCTCATATTGTTGTCACGTGATGTGATATGACAATATCATTGGTGTTTCAATATGTGGCATTGCGGAAATAACCTATAGTGTTTTCAAGGACTTAGGGCTTTGTGGAAATGCGATTTACTCTAGTTTTATACGTTCCACAAGGAAACAATCAGGATATTATGACAGAGCTCGGCGAGACGAAACAAATGATACCAAACACTCCAAATTGACCAAAATTGACATATGGCATTGTGGAAATCAAGCGACGAGCTCTACTTACACATTCATTTTGCAATTGTTGCAGTTTCTTGAAATGTACATGGTTTGTACATGGAAATGTACATGGTCTGTAAAGGCATTGAGTACATACGTTTTTGGTTCTAAAGGTTTGCTTTTTATATATTTATACACGAGAATTTTTGTGTTTTACATGCCATGCCTTTCTGTTTCCATTACGCGTGTTAGAGATTCACCTGGAGGGGGTTACTTTTATTTACACTGTCCCGTGTCTTTGGAACACGGTGGGGGTAAGAGTGAGGTTGGGTGCGCACTATAAACCGGTTTAAGCTCCCCAGTGGTGTTTATGCCACTGACCGTTCCAAGGCGGTGCCCCACTGTGTTCCTTTGTTTGTTCGCTTTGTCCTCATGTGTTGGCTTTGTGTGCGTGCGCGTGTATGTGTATGTGTGTGTGTGTGTTTGTGGTGTGCACGTCTGCGTGATGTAGGTTTCGTTTTGGGGAGGCTGTGTTTTTGGTACGTGACATTCCCTGTTTGATATTTGTCTCTGTTCGTTTTTGTAACACTTTCCACTCCAGGAGTACCTGGACAAATATGTTGAACACACAATAATCGCAAAAGTAATGATCAAACGTTTTTGTAAAAGATGTTTGTTATTTTCTACAAAAAAAAAAGAAAGTGAACAGTCAAAGTACACGTGATACGTGTATATGAAATGTGTTGTTCAATAGAAAATTCTCTCTACTTTTTATGAACGATTTGGTATATTCTTTATGATGAACCAAGGCTTATGTGGCGTAAAATAATTGAAAGAAAACATCACTCGAGAGGAGGTTTCAAAGTGTTTTACAAGAACCTTATATCATCACAATGATATGTTGAAGTCACGTCGTAGTGATATTTAGGGCCATGTACTACATAGCGCTTTCAAATGTGTTAAAATATTTACTTAATGGCATGTTTAAAACGAAATGTCACATTGCACAACGGTCTTTTTTTTTTAATTTACACACATATTGTGTTTTTTTGTTCTTGTTAATTTTTTTTGTCCTTCCCAAAAAAACTCATCAGCGATACAATCTTTTTAAAAAAACAACCTTTGAAGTATTTAGTGCATTTAGAAAAAAAAAGAATTATGGCTGTCTCGGTTTGATTGAGTTTGTTCATGAGAGGTAATAAAGTGTGCAACACCTTTCACGCTCCCTTAATACCAGCTTCAACGGAACTCTATTACACATCTTTTGAATGGTTACCATTTCTGGTCCTGGTGTGTATAAACAAAGGAGCCTGACGACCTGCCATTAAGCACCATGCGCAAAGAAACAGTTCTGTTAATTTGATATACATTTGAAAAAATATATTAGAATCGAAATAATAATAACAAGCCTGTGTTCAAACACTATTTTACACACACGATTTGTTATACGTCGTTCTTAATAATTTCACGAGGGCTATTTCACGTGAAATTGTTACCCCGACGTATAACCGCCCATCGTGTTAAAACACTGGTTTGCAATAAATTATTTCTAAAATATCATGTTCACCTGCATTGTGTAGCTTTATTAAAAGCGATTAGTTCAAAAATTTCATCTATCTATACACAAAAATTAAATAACGTTTGACAAAACGTCAAACTGACGCACAAAGGATATTTTCGATTCGACGGTCGGGTTGAATATCGGCGCGTAGAAACTGTCATTTAACAGATTTTGTAATATCTTATTAAGTTTTTTATTCAAAAAGGGTGTTACCTTTTGCCATTTGAATTTACTAAATAGAGTAGATTTATTGAATTTATATGCATTGAAATCAACAACTTAAAAGACATTCTATACTAACGTTTATCGCACAAACATTAGTTTAGAACAAGAGCTCGTACAGTACGAAAGGCATCACCCTTAAAAGATTCAGTAACTTCACAAGGAACAGAGCTTATTTGGTTACTACGCACTGGCCATTTCACGTACTGACCTCAAATAAAAAATATGAGTCACTAACAAGTCATAAGCGACCCCCGTATCAAATGTGATCTGAGACCAAAGCATTCTTTAGGTATAATCAATAGGGATCGTTTGCTGGTCATGATCAATCTCCCTTATGGTTTCGTGTTCCTAGGCCCAAGCGCTCTCAAGTTTTTGTCCGAAAACGGTTTAACTGTTCCGGGTTACTGCAACCTTGACTTTTGACTTAATGATGATTTAAGATCAATAGGGTTTTATTGCTGGTCACGATCAACCTCTCTATTACATTTCGTTATCCTAGGCCAAAGCGTTCTCAAGATATCTTCCGAAAACGGTTTAACTGTTCCGAGTCATCGTGAACTTGACCCTGACCTCAAAATCAATAGGGTCATCTGCTGTTCATGATCAACCTTCCTATTAAGTTTTGTGATCCTAGTCACAAGTGTTATTGTCCGGGAACGGTTCAAATGTTCCGGGTTACTGTGACCTTGACCTTTGACCTACTAATCTCAAAATCAATAGGGTTATCTGCCTGTCATTACCAACCTCCCTAATAACTTTCATAATCCAATGCCTAAATTATCGTCTGGAACGACTTAATACTGATCTGGGTCACTGTGACCTTGAAGTTTGACCTACTAATCAATAGGGCTCATTTGGTGGTCCTATCCCATCTCTCTAATAATTTTCATAATCGTAGACTAAAGCGTTCTTGAGTTATCATTTGGAAAACCGTACACTTGTTCTGGGCAAATGTGACCTTAACCTTTAACCTACTATCCTCAAAGTCAATAGGCGTCATTTGATGGTCATGTCAATCTCCCTATTAAGTTTCGTGATCCTAGGCCCAAGCGTTCTCTAATTATCGCCCGGAAACGGTTTATATCTTCCGGGTCACTGTGAAATTGACCCTGACCTTAAAATTAATAGGGTCATCTGCTGTTCATGATCAACACGTTGAGGATGTGTACACCGGATATTGCCATTTATTGATAAGGTATTTGCCGAAAACGTGATTATCTTTCGTCAACAAGGTAAGTAAAACCCCGATTTACTATCGTATTATACTACTGTAGAAAAAAAGAGCATTACTTTTCCTAACCAGATACAGTGTATATGCTCTCACAAGCGCAAAATGAGTCAATCTGAAGTAGAAATGCTAAAATTTGTGATAAAATGACAAGTTTATCGTTTGATAAATGCATGCCACGAACACTTCGTCCCAGTACCATTACCTATTTGCATTGTGGGGAAAATCTAAATCGTACGGTTTATTAAGTTACATATCAAGAAAAAATGTGCAAACTTTCGGCTTTTTAAATGTTCAAATCACGGAAAAATCTGTGCTAAATGAGCGCCGACAGTATACTGTGTATTGAGATTTCAAAGTAATATTAGTACTGTGCATTGCAGTTTGGTGTACTGAGTATTGATATTGAAAAGCGTGCATATTTTCAGCATTTATGGACGTTAAATAGACAAGGCATGTATTTCCATTGGCCATAATGATGGAATGTCTTTTTCTGTTTGCAGATGACATTAGACTACACAGCTAAAATAACAAGCACCAGCTTGAACACTGATATTACAACTTACAATTACAGCGGCATGCCAATAGTCACTCCAAGAAACTGTCTAAAGACTAGCCATTGTCGAGTAAAGACTCAGCCACAACTTCACCCGTGAAGTTTTATGATAACATGATATTATGAGGATATTTGTGGAAAAGGTCTCCCCTTACAAGAAGAGCATACATGAAACTATGTTATTCTTTTGCCTTTAAACTATAAAGAGACATAAACTTTGGTCAATAGACGACCCTTATCGACTATGGTGTCAACAGTTCAAAGTTCAGGGCCGTAGAGACTTAGAACTTTTAAAGTGGTTTCTCTTCAATAACCTTAGACTTATTTGACAAAGAACCTTCGAACTAGTTTCACTTGAAGTTTTTGTAAAATAATATAGTAAAAGCTATTTTTATTGCTTTAAAAGCATTGTTCTGAAAGGTAATTAGCTCACCACTTGCTTCATATGAAAAAAAAGGGTGCCATACGCACTGAGCAATTTGTTTTATAATAGGAGGAAACAGTGCCATGTGTTAGTCTTGAAATATATTTGCACACTCCATTTACAAGATATCTGCCATTTCTATGCAAACAGTTCGTTATCACATTCATGTGATCAACTTCCCTATTGACCAAAACAGTATATTTCTTGTCAACGTCAGCTTTGAACAATAACAAACAATCAAGAACTGACTTGAGGATCATTGCGATTGTTTTCATATTTTCAAACTGTTGAATGTAAAATATTTCTAATCTTTAGTTTAAACATATTTATACCCAACAGTATACATAATTATATAATCATAATTGTATATACTTACATCACAAGTACAATTGATGGAAAGTATTAGAACGAAAGACAAATCTTACCGAGTTATTCTACTGTTCTATTATGATCTTTGCTATTTTATGAATTTGTATTAACGTTTCAAGTTTGTTTAATAAATATTTCAATGAAAACGACTATTTGTTCTTTAACAAAGTAAAACGTGGCTTTTAAAATATTGCTTGTCAAATAATGTTTGGTAAAATAAATCTGTCACAATAGAACCTATTTCAGTATCAATGCCTGGTCTTATGTGGAAGTAATATACTCTCGTCACATTTATGCAGTAACTAACTGCGTCTTTTAATGTCAATTCGTTTGTCGTCTTAATTTAGCGTCAGAAATGCGGTCTCTGATATGCAAGCAGTTGTATAATTGTAAAATCATTGGAAGAGTTTTAAGACTGTTCTTGAAAACAACTTTCAGTCTTTACTATCTCTTATATTAGCCAAGTTGTCGATGAAAACATCTTGCGACGTCAAGAAATATAGGAAACTGCATAAGTTAAAGAAAACTTTTCTTGGGAAACAAACTAATAAAAGGCTATTAATTCATCCATCTATTTGGTCACATTCTTTCAAAGCCTATTTAACAATACTCTCCGAAAACCTTGTCTTTCATTTAATTGCACTCTATGTAACATTGAATGTTCCATATACACCGCCGTGTATGCGTCTTTAAATTATATTTTGGTACTGGTAGGATTGTGTACTTGTTGAGTTTTGCTAGAGGGCGTGGTAGGTAGCATACATTTCAACTGCCGTTATTGAACAGGCTCTTCACCATTTGCCCAAATCAAAGGTTTCTTTCTGTTGCAAATTTGTCGTTTTTGTAAGCGGGTTCCTTTTTGAAACATGTATTTTAATATTTTCTGAATCAACAGTATTGTTCTGCTTTTTTTCTCTGCATATGTCTGGTGCTATCTTGTAATTCACTTTTTTGCGGTTTGGGTCGTTAGCATACTGTATTGTCTCGTCATTTCAATGGTGTTCAACAAAATAACAAACAATTCGTTCGTCGAGCCATAAACACACACAAACAAGTTGAATCTGCAACGAAAAAAATCACAATATAGTATCCCTTAGTATGACCGGGCTTTCTGCAAGATATTGAGAGTAAGACTTGGTGGCATCCCAATGCCAAATTTAAAAAGATACCTTTAACTGTTTTTTGAGATACTTCATGCAAAATCAACTAAAATGAACATTGCTCAGTGGAATAATAGAATATATATATATAATATATATATATACACAACTGGTTTACAACTGGTAAACATAACAAAAATTATTGCCCACTGTTGCATTATTGTGATTGTGCATTACGTTTAGAGCTTATTACATGAATTACAACAGAGTAAACGCTATAAATATCAATGTAAAACATCACGTAACTTCAGGGCTAAAGAAATTATTGTTTTATACTTTGAAAAGGAAATAATAATGTACATTTTGTAAGATTATTTCTATAAAACTCAGTGATAATGTAAACATTACGCAGTACAGTAAAGTGTGATACAGGTCATTACACAGTACACATATTTGCAATACACAGTACACCATCGACGCTCATTTTTCACCGATTTCTCCGTCATTTGAACATTTACAAAGCTAAAATTTTGCACATGTTTTCTATGTATGTAACTAAATAAATCGTACGACTCAGAATGTTTATCACAAGATAATAAATGACGATATTGGGAGAATGTGTCACCGACCTGCAATTATCAGATGATAAAGTTGCCATTTTATCACAAATTGTAGCGTTTCTTCATAAAATTGACTCATTTTACGCTTGTGAGAGCCTATACAAAGTATCTAGTTATTAAAAGTAATGCTCTTTCCTTCTATAGTAGTATAATACAATAGTAAATAGCTGTTTTACTTACCTTGTTGACGAAGAATAAACACGGTTTTGGAAAATACATTATCACTAAATGGTAATATCCGGTGTACGCATCCTTATCGTGATTAACGTCCTTATTAAGTTTTGTGTTCCAAGTGCCAAGTGTTCTCAAGTTATCATCCGGAAACGGTGTAAATGTTCAGGGTCACTGTAACTTTAACCTTTGACCTACTAATCTCAAAATCAATAGGAGTCATCTGCCTGTCATTGCCAACATCTCTATAAACATATCTGATTCGGGCTTAAGCGTTCTTGAGTTATCATCTGGAAACCGTAGACTTGTTCATGGTACATGTGAGCTTAACCTATAACCTACTAGCCTGAAAGTCAATTGATGGTCATGATCAGCCTCGCTATTAAGTTTCGTGATCCTTGGCCCAAGCGTTCTCAAGTTATCGTCCGGATACTTTAAACTTTTCCGGACCACTGTGACCTTGACTCTGACCATGGACCTCAAAAGGAATAGGGGGCATCTGCTGATCATGATCACCTCATAATTAAGTTTGGCGATCCAAGCCCCAAGCGTTCTCAAGTTATCGTCCGAAAACGGTTTAACTGTTTCTGGTCACCGTGACCTTGACCCTGACCTTAAAACCAAGGGTTCATCTGTTGCTCATGATCAACCACCCTATTAGGTCTCGCGATCCTTGCTTCAAGAGTTTTCAAGTTATCTTTCGGAAACGGTTTAAATGTTCCGGGTCACTTTGACCTAAACCTTTGATCTACAAATCTCCTGTTAACAAATGAATAAATAAGGTTTGGCATCGCCCTAAGAAACTTTAGAAAAGAGTCTTTTTTACCAATTTGATGTGCAATTGATCAAACTCTGTCGCCATAGATC
>NW_026461343.1:0-71584 GCF_021730395.1 Mercenaria mercenaria | reverse complement strand
AAGTATATTATAAAGAAAAAATAAACAACATTACATGAGTAACATTATATTTGCCTACCAGTTTCGTTTATACTCATCAGGGCAAATAATACAATATGGCGTCAATAAATGTGTAATTGCTAAGCAACGTCATTTTTGCGTACACATGTGTACACAACGTTAATATTGCAACGTCAGCAGAGTAAAGAACAAAGAGAAAGCCAAAGTGTTCAATTTTTACTCCAACAACTTGTATCAAAACTTAATCAAAATTCATCAAAACAGCCAAACAGAATAAGAAACCAACAACAAAGAAGAAATTGGGGAGATAGGTCAAATAATTCCTACCAATATAACGAAGAAGATGTGGTCAGACCAGAAACTGTTCATTCTTTTCTGGACGAGGACCACAACTGGAGCAGCGAAATGTAGAAAAAGGTAACCTAGCTGAAACAAATAAAACATTTACTAACATTTATAATCTTTCTAAACGTAAACTTAATGCAATAGAAAAAAGTGTTTTGTTGATGGGTCTTAAATTTACACCTACACCTGAAAAAAATAATTCTAATGAATTGGAAACTGATGTCAACGAATTCTTTCGCAAAATTAGATTATGGGAGTATTTTGATGGAGAAGACAGTAATAACATGTCATTAGTTAAAAATAAGTAAAACTTTACCCCACCAAGTGGGCGCAATGATAAATTGGATGCATATATATTGACTACAAAAACATTGTGCTCAAACATTCCTAATGTTGACAAACAAATAAAACATAATATTACTTTAGAACAGAGAAAGGCTATAAATTCCTTAGCAAATGATAAATCTATTATTATCAAAGAAGCAGATAAAGTTGGAGGTATTGTTTTAATGAATACAGATTTCTACAAAAGTAAAGTATTAGAATTGTTAAAAAATGAAACTTATTATTCATCTATTCCTAGTAGTAATAGAAAAGAAGTTTTTGAAAAGATAAGAAAACTGACGGAGCATATTTCTAACTTAACTAAACATGAAAAAGATTTCTTACTCAAGTTTGATGTTAAAACTAGCACATTTTATGGTTTACCTAAAATTCATAAAAGTAATATTATTCAAAAGGTTTGTATTGATCAAAATTCGGAATATACTGAAGTACTAGATCCTAAAGATTTACAACTGCGACCAATAGTTGCAGGCCAACAATGCGAAACTAGTCGTCTAAGTTGTCTTTTAGATATTTTACTAAAACCATTTCTTAAAAAAGTACACAGTTACATACGTGATGACATTGATTTTAATAGTGATGTTTCAGCTAGGTTATCTAAAGAACGCTATTTCATTGATATTTTTAAACCGAAACTTAACCAAAATTGATGACGTTGCAATATTAACGTTGTGTACACATGTGTACGCAAAAATGACGTTGCTTAGCAATTACACATTTATTGACGCCATATTGTATTATTTGCCCTGATGAGTATAAACGAAACCGGTAGGCAAATATAATGTTACTCATGTAATGTTGTTTATTTTTTCTTTATATATATATATATATATATATATATATATATATATATATATATATATATATATATATATATATGTATATATATGATATGTATATATATCTATAATATACTGATGCAAGACAACATATGTTATTTGTATAACATGCATTAATATAGGCAATGTAATTGCTATATAATTTGTGAAAATAGTGTCAAAATCAGTCTGAAATTGATGCAGAACACTTTTGCTTCTGATATTTTCTCCCATCATTTTCAGGTGACGATGATCGCGACAAACCACAGACGGGTTGATATTTTTGTTTTACGTTTGAACATAATGTTGTCGTTGAATAGAATAATGATGTTTAAGCGATACTCATTTTAGCATATTTTAAAGAGACATGAGTGATAATTTTGTAACCCACATTGTAAGATTGCGAAGTAACACTACAAAAACACGTGTTCCAAATGTAATTCCACTAAACCGCATTATATGGTGCTATTTGATCGGTTAATTTCTTTCCGAAATCAAATATTCAAGATCTCGATATTCTAATCAGCAGTTGTTTGAATGCAAAGAAAATAATATAGCCTTTTCATAAAATTGAGACGATTAATATGAGATCTTAATTTAGAGAAGAAAACGGCGAAATCGAGTACTTTTTTATTGCTTCTTTTTGTTCCATTTACAAATTACATCATAATTTTGTAATACATTTTTTTTTTTGAAAATGTCATGAGTGCGTTATTATTGACAATGACAATTTTTAATATAAACTTCAAGTTTCTTCTTTCGTTGATCAATGTTTGGGTCGCTCGAAACCATGGATAACTCGAGCATTTTGCCCATCCCCTTGCGACCTCGAGCGAGTGGTGTTTCACTGTATTTCCAAATATCTGTGAAACATTAGTGTTCATTGAAATGACACGAGTTATATAATATGTTGAATGAAACATGACTTATATCATTGTTCTGAAAAGATCAATGTTACATGTACCGCCGAGAGTAAACGTCTATTGCCACATTATATTGCTTTCGAAAAATATGAAAAGTCAAACTAAAGTTGTATAAACCTAAGACGTTTACTTTTCCCCTTTCAAATGAGGTTGAACATTTATCACACTATAGACTTGTTAAACATTAAATTACATACAGAAAATAGGAAAAGAATTCTCATGTTTTGTAAAAGCCAAGGTAAGACATTTCAAAATATCTACAAAAATCAATAAGGCTTTGTACTCTTATAAACTGTAAGATTTTGTCACACTTGATATTTAAAGTATTGTTTATAGATGTTAACTGTATATTTCAGACACAAGGGAAAGCACAGAATATGACACCAAAACCTTCTTAGTGATTGTTAGTGTTGGTTTATTAGTGACAAATATCGTGACAATAGTGTATGCAATATATAAGACAGTGCAGATGAGAAAAGCGAAACCAGGAGGATCAGTTGATGGTAAAAAGAACTATATAAACTTTGTTCGTAACAGGTTTGATTTAAAACCCAGAGCAATACAAACAATTTCTGCATATTACTGTACGCCAACAATAAAGTACGTTTTTATGATTTATTTTTCTTTGATTGCCTTGTCTAACAAATAATAAAATCTACAAAGAGAGCCCTTGAAAATACAGAACGTAGACGGACAGACCAGGTGTGAGCCTGTTCATTATAGGTAATGAAATATGTTACATCCTTCTTCTCGGCTTAGCATTGGCCCAAGTGGCCTGTTGTTATGATAGATAATAAAATGTGCGATAACGTCTTTTGGTTACTCAGGACGCACCAAAGCAAAACAATAGCTGACCTGGCCCGAATGCGCCTGATTATGAGAAGTACTGAAATATGCGACACACATCACGTCCATAAGCATCTGCCGTTATGATGCTGAATCTCCATTATACAGAATCATTGAATGCTATCCAAGATCCCTAAGAACCAGAGATAGATAGTAACGATACGTTTTCCTGTTATTTAGATAAGGAATATATACACGTAAGTTTAACAACGCATTTGACGTTACAATGTTATTTTGTTCACAAATAAAATTCTGGGGATTGGAATAACGCATTAGTATGCTAATCATATAAAATAAAAAATATTCATACATGAAACAAGTATACATTCCTCTTATTCCTCTCATATTTAGACCACATTAATTTTTGAGTAATAAATATGATGTGTTTTCTTCAGGAGAATCCTCTTATTGTACAAGACAAAAGTTAATGTAAGTAACAAATTCAGATAAAATCAATGTGGTATTGACAAATATAAATATCAAATATCTGCTAGACAGTTCCATAAAATTATGGGCCTCCGTGGTCCATTGGTTACACATCACCTGTCCTGCACTGATTCCGGTTTGAAACCTCGCTTTGGTGTAGAATTCTTCATGTGATGAAGTTACCAAGCTTGCTTACGAAAGATCGGTGGCTCTACCAACGTGCCAACCCGATGGGGCATTTGTCGTCTTCGTCCGCAATGCATGAGAAGTCACAATATGACTTAAACAAAAACATTAAAAAAAACATAAAAATTAAAATTATAACTCGTACGACTTCATTGCATTTAAGACGGCTTTTAGAGAAAGCCCCTTAAAAAGAGTCACATACTCTTTAACGATCTGGCAATAAATAAACATTTTACACATAATATGCGTTTGTATATGTTAGGCAATTACAAAAATACTCCTTTATCAAAAAATGTATTTATACATTGTTTCAGTCCATAAGTAACGTGTGTGAAAGGCGTTCCAATTCAAGAGACAGCTGACAACTTAGCACCTTATAAAGACATCGACCATAATTTATGTAATTAAGGCATTTCTGCACGTTCGTGTCAATTTTTTTTCTACAAATATAGAATTTAATTAAATTACGATCTTTCAAAACTTCAGAATCTATTTAGAAAATTTAGCAAATAAAACAGATAGGAACGTGTGCTTGATTTTTTTGCTACACTGATTTGAAAAATTAGGACATCACGCAAGTTTTCAAAATGGGAGTCTATGGGAAAATCTCAATTTTCATGACATTTTCACGAATAAGAGTTTTTCTACAATGCAGATTTTAATGACACTTCTGACAGTCGTAAATAAACATATGGTCTACATTATGTATAATATGTCGAAATAAAATGTATAGATCCGTTTGCTTCTTTTTTGAGATAGTTGCCAACGAATTAAGTGATCCGCAAATTTTCAAGCTGGTTTTAAGCCATTATTTTGAAGTATTTAACGTTTTAAATGAAGTAAGAACAGTGACAGTGTGTATTAATTTTGTTATTCATGGAAATGATTCAGTATGAATCTTTTTATGTATTGTTATAGGACTATCCAGTTTAGTTTGGAACTTTTTATAGCTCTGTTATAGAAAAATTGTTGATATTGATAAATGTATTTCCAGTGAAAGATGTAATCAAAATGTGCGTGAAGACAATAGTGAACTAAATACCGTTTTAGTATTAATTACATTATTTTAACAGTTCCGCAATCTTAAGTTAAAACACGGTTGTGATGTAATCCTTCGTTAGTTTTGTCCATTATAGGTTATTGTACCGATACCGTTCTATACACACGATTATTTTACTATACCTGTCCATTATTAACCTGTAACTGTCCATTCTTAAGATAATGGATACTTTAACAATAGACAGGTACAGGTTAATAATAGACAGGTATAATAGTAACAACCTTGTACGTTGAGAGGTGTGATTACATCAACCTATATAGCTATGAAAGTTTCGAAATATAAACTGCAACGTTTTACAAAACTTGTAACTGCAATAAAGAAAAACCCCGAAGAGGAACGTATGACTTAAACCCAAATCGCCCCACAAATTGTCAGTCAAATGATAATGAAACAATGTGCCAAAAGTAATAACAGAATGTTAGTTTAAATCTTTAACCGTTAGAAAGTAGTGAAGTCCTCTTTGTGTACTCCTAAATCGCAATAGAAAAGTATCGCAGATGTACACATGGTATGGCATTTTCAGTCAAAAATAGACGGAAATAGACAACGTAATTTTAAAAAAAACTGTCGCTCGACTATACCAGCTTACATACAAATATTTAACCAACAACTGCTTAATAGTCGAACAAAATGGCATGATTTTGTAAAAATGCAAAGTAGAGTTATGAAACCTGAGCACTGCATGTCAGATCATCACAATGAACAAGATGGTGACGTTTCAATCCATTTTCATTATTAGGTACTGAAATACCAGCTTACATATAAAACGATAAAACCTTAATAAAAATTATACAAAATATAGTTATGGAACCTGTGCAGTGTAAGTCAATTTACCACAACGAATGAGTGTGTGAAGTTTCAATCCATTCCCACAAGTAATTCCCACAAGTGGTTACTGAGATACCGGTTTATATACAACAAAAAAATAACCAAATCGGGACGCGGACGCGGACGCAGACGCATGGATGAAATAAAAAAGTGGAAAACCACAGGTCGCCTTACACAACATAAACGAAAATGTTGCAGGCTCGGTTTGATTGAGCCTGTTCATGGACGGTAGTGGAAGTGCAAGCTACCGTCCACGTCCTTTAGCCCCGGGTTGAGCAGAACTCAACATTTACACATGTTATAAATACCAGAATATAATTTAGAGACATCCGCAGATGTATTCATACGACGGTGCACATGGAACCTTCAATGATGCACAGAGTGCAATTCCATGAAAAGCGGCGTATGGTCCCCAGATAAAATAACGGCTGTGCCCTAAAAGAGAAAATAATGGACAGAATTAAACAAACTAGAGTCCAATAGATCCACCTATTCTTTGAATAGACGAGCTGAAACACATAATTTTCCTTTGGGAAATTCTTTTTATGCCCCCGAAGGGAGGCATATTAGTTTTCAACTGTCCGTCCGTTCGTTCTTTAGTCACAACGTTAATTTTTTGCATGAAGGCACTTTACTCGCGAACCACTGCACCCAGGACCTCCAAACTTCACATGGTGATAGTACTTATTGAGTACACGACCCTTACTGACTTTGGGGTCACCAGGTCAAAGGTCAAGGTCACAGGGGCCAACGTTAACTTTTTGCATGAAGGCACTTTACTCGCGAACCACTGCACCCAGGACCTTCAAACTTCACATGCTAATAGTACTTACTGAGTACACGACCCTTATTGACTTTGGGGTCACCAGGTCAAAGTTCAAGGTCACTAGGTCAAAGGTCAAGGCGCTGCGGGGGCATTTGTCACCATTAGTGACAGCTCTTGTTCAAATGCTGCAGACCTATCATTGTCATGCAGTGTTCGTGTAAAATTGGTTCTTTAGTCACAACGTTAATTTTTTACATGAAGGCACTTTACTCGCAAACCGCTACACCCAGGACCTTTAAACTTCACATGCTGATAGTACTTATTGAGTACACGGCCTTACTGACTTTGGGGTTACCAGATCAAAGGTCAAGGTCACAGGGGCTAACGTTAACTTTTTGCATGAAGGCACTTTACTCGCGAACCACTGCACCCAGGACCTTCAAACTTCACATGCTGATAGTACTTATTGAGTACACGACCCCTACTGACTTTAGGGTAACCAGGTCAAAGGTCAAGGTCACAGGAGCCAATGTTATCTTTTTGCATGAAGGCACTTTACTCGCGAACCACTGCACCCAGGACCTTCAAACTTCACATGCTAATAGTACTTACTGAGTACACGACCCCTATTGACTTTGGGGTCACCAGGTCAAAGTTCAAGGTCACTAGGTCAAAGGTCAAGGCGCTGCGGGGGCATTTGTCACCATTAGTGACAGCTCTTGTTCAAATGCTGCAGACCCATCATTGTCATGCAGTGTTCGTGTAAAATTGGTTACATTTGTGCCATAACGGACATTTGTTGCAGTCCTACCAAGATATGTGCAATTCCACATTTCTACTACAAAGACAAAAAAAAAACAACGTCAAGTTCTTTAAGGTTTTACTGCACGTTTCGTTATTACCAGAAAATTTGGCCGTAATGATCTTAATTGAACTTGAATACAATTGTCTTGCAAGAACGATGTTATTTATTGTAATAACAAATATTTTCTCGTAAAAACGAGATATGAGTCATAATAAAGATCTCATGTGATACGGGTATTTTTCTTTTAATAAAATTGATAGACTAAGAACATCTCGTAGTTACGAGATAAGAACGATTGTTTTCTAATAACGATATAAAATACATATACATACATTTCAGAATGTCTTCACATGGATCCGTCATCACACCCTACAAACAACTGTACTACTCCTCTTCCTCTTGCTAGTGATCAAAACAATAAACTGACAGCTAAAAGTTGAAAAACAGCAATTTAAAGTGACTGATTTGCTTTGAAGGTATGTATATTTATATTTTATCGGAAGCTGAACATGATTTGTTTCTGTATATAATGTGTTAGTTTGATTACATGTAAATTCCACTGTTTCCTGGATAAAGAAACAATACTAGTTTGGTAAAACAAAATAAAATCATTGATAAATTCTCCAATTGGATTATAACCGTCAATGAAACGAAGATTCGGTGTTATTTCCTGACTGTATGCATGCTTGCTCAAGTACTGTACAAGTGCTTGCGAGTTTCGCAAAAAGACTGTATGCCTGTTTGTGAGTGATTTATTTATAAAATATCGGCGTTTCCTACGCTCCTGTAGAATTTTTTCATACTTTTAATCCGCAAACAAAGTTTGAAGGAGGGTGGTATATAGGAGTCAACATGCGATCTGTCTGTTATGTCTGTTTGTATATGTGTCCTCATAAATTTGGTCGTGCAATTACTTCAATACTATTACACCTACCTCTGTCAAAGTTTACACACAAACATCGGCAATATGTGGTTAATGTTTATCTTATTATTTTCATTTTCTTTTTAAAGTGAAACTTAAAGGTGAAACAGGGTCTGCTTTTCGTGTCCGTGCCATAACTTCCATAACTTCTTTATGCATTAAGGGATTCTGAAATAACTTGGCACAAATGTTCACCATCATGAGACCACAATGAGACGATGTGTCGCACACAAGACTATATTTTCTAGAATTTCAACCCATTGAAACCGATATATCATCGCAACTACAGTTAATAAGGTGTGAAAATATGAACAGTAAATGGGGTGATTTTAGTGAAACGGCGCCAGATTGAATCCACTAATCCTTTGTGGATCGCTTTCTTGACAGCGTCGCACAGTAAACAGCTCTATTTTAGTTTTGTCTTTGTATTTGTCATAAACACATGCAATTTAACAACGTGGAACTTGTCTTATTTTACTGAAATACATTCTGCAGATAAAATAAGGCCCCTATGTTTTACAAGCAGAAGTGCCATTAGAGGAAAAAAGGAGGGTTAATTTGCTCACCTGAGCAAGAAGTGCTCAAGGTGAGCTTTGTGATCACCCTGTGTCCGTCGTTCGTCGTCGTCGTCTGGCATCAACAATTTGACTTTTCGCACTGTAGAGGTCACACTTCTGGTCCAATCGTAATGAAACTTGGTCAGAATGTTACCCTCAATAGAATCTTGGACGAGTTTGATATTGGGTTATCTGGGCTAAAAACTAGGTCACCAGGTCAAATCAAAGGAAAAGGTTGTAAACAGTCTAGAGATCACAATTTGGCCTAATCTTAATGAAAATTAGTCAGAATCTTACCCTCAATAGAATCTTGGACGAGTTCAAAATTGGGTCATATGGGTTCGAAATCTAGGTCACAAGGTCATATCAAAGAAAAGGCTAGTTAACAGTCTAGAGGCCACATTTGTGACCATTTATTAATGGAACTTTTTTTCAAAATGTCACTTTTGATGATATTTAGGTCGAATCTATGATCATATCGTAACGAAACTTTGTCAGAATATTAATCTTGATAATCTATAGGTGACTTTTGAAATCTGGGTCAACTGGTGTGAAAAACTAGGTCATCAGATAAGATCAAAGGAAAGATCAAATCTTTGTCAAGTGGGGTCAAAAACCAGGTCACCTTTTTGACATCAAAGGAAAATTTTATTAACACTCTAGAGGCCACATTTATGATTGTATCTCCATGAATCTTGGTCAGAAAGAAATTGAAACAAAGGACGAGGTACAACTCAGGCAATGTTTTAAACAACGGAAGTGGATTGAGAAAGACTTAGCAGCGAAAACGACTAAATCCGCAAATACAGATTCCCGGCCTGTGCAAGCGTTATCACTATCAAATGTATAAAATTATTTTAAATAGAAATAACGATTAAATCTTCATATGTAGTAAACACGACGGCTGTACTACTCGCGCTCGGTATTTGTAACGGTAACATGTTGATTGATTTACCATGAAGTAAACCCTGAATTACTAATAATAACTTAATCGACTTTTCCGATAATGTTTTCCTTATCGTTTTCTATTTATCCGTCCATTCGCAGGATACTTGCGGGTGCAATAGTTTTAAAAAATCAGAGGATCATTTTGTTGGCAGACGGACAGACATACGGAGGTCAAATAATAGTCCCCTCCTGTCTCATCTCATCGATATTTTGAAATCGTCAGGTAACATTTCTTCGCGTGATTTCCATAGGGAATCGACGGTTAATTTCTTGCATGGAATAGTAGAGACCCTGTGTAAATTTTCAGGTTCTAATGCTGTATTTTATGATAGTATATGTGTGTAAAACCAACACTGAATACTTGCATTTAACGATGCTGAAGGATTCAATTCATATGATTAAGTAGGATAGCGAGTAACAGACCATCTATCCCCACCCCAATGGATTAGTACAAGCATAGAACGAGGAGTCCGACATTAAATGACATTATTTACATGACGACTGATCAAAAGAGACAATTTTATATGCATTTTTATTTCATTTACACCATTACAGGACATAAATCGCCTACTTTACTCGCAAGATGGAATACAGTTTCACTCGCAAATACGCGTTCAGATCAAATATCAAAATTGGCAAGTCGGCATACAGTGAATATTTTTTCACTGACTAGATAAAAATATATTTCATTCAAAAAACTCAACAGATTTAAAACATCTTATTTAATATATTTATGGAGTATGCATTCTTATTTCAGAAAACGTCATGGATTATTGAATTACAAATCAAATTGACGTGTTATTCATCTGTTTCGTGACTCCGTCTAGTGAACTTTCATGCAATGAGTGTGATCAGTCAGCATTTTGGCAGCAGTTTGTAAACATTACCTGTCAATGTCATCTATCATATCACAATATACATATATTTATGTTAGACTTATTGTTAAACTTGCATACACATACAGTGTCAAACAAAATAATTAATTTCAAGAAGAATTCTTACCTTCCTGGTGTCTGTTTATTGTTTTTTGATCACTCGCAAGAGGAAGAGGGGGAGTACAGTCGTTTATAGGGTGTGGTCATTTATTGAATTACTTGATTTATGTATAGGATAGACAACGGCACGAGTTGTCTATACGACGTAGACCACGTGACATAAAAACTGTAATTATTGAAAACTGTCCCACGCGTTATATAGAGATTAGGATTATACTCGTGTTTTTATAAGAGCGATGGTCATTGTACCGTTAGCACTTATTTGGCATATGAACGAATGCAGGTTATTTTGTATAAATTCAGCTTTATCCAAATACCGGATTTACTCAAATTTGACGTTCATTAACACTTTGAGTCAATTGCAATCGCAAGTGCTAAACAGTAAAATATGGGATTCCCCACAATCATTTTTTAAGTTTTTGTGAGGACTTGCATGTTGGCGAAACACGATGACAGATACGTTGATTAAGAAGATAGCCAGGTTCCGAAACTACAAAAAAAGCTGACAGCAAATCGGAGGTAAACATTTTGGATAAAAAAATTACTGTTATTTGAAGTAATCTGGTATTTTAAGTATGGACTAGTGCTTACTGGTAATATATTATCAAGTTGTATTAGAAATCACTTTCAGCAATCGGTATAAAATGACAAAATAATTGTGGTTAGATTTACTTTTGTTCCTATAAGAACACCCAGGAACCAGTGTTGGTGTTTATTTATTTATTTATTTATTTATTTATTTATCAGGATATAGTGAATGCGTAGATGCTCGTAGGAAAACGAACCAATATTGCTATATCGTGCCTTTCTTGTAAGAATGATATAGTTGTTCTACTTTCTAACAGGGCCCAGTTGTTCGAAACTTTAACGGGCTGTTAAACTAACCGCCTGTTAAATTTCGATTCAAAATACTAGTCTTGGTGGGTGGGAAACACTAGTATGATGTTTTAATTTTACTGTAAAGATGAAGTGGTGTTTATAATCCTTAACAAGTACATTTGTTTTTCTAAGTTTTCTAAACTGTCGAAATATAACTCTAAAAGTTAATCGACGGTTAGCTCAGTCGCCTGTTCAAGTTTCGAACAACTGGATCCAGTTGTTTGCAAATGTAAGGATCGTGCTGTCTTTTTAGCTCACATGTCACAAAGTGACAATGTGAGCTTTTGTGATCATGCAGCGTCCGTCGTCCGTCGTCCGTGCGTGCGTGCGTGCGTCCGTGCGTCCGTAAACTTTTGCTTGTGACCACTCTAGAGGTCACATTTTTCACGGGATCTTTATGAATGTTGGTCAGAATGTTTATCTTGATGATATCTAGATCAAGTTCGAAACTGGGTCAACTGCGATCAAAAACTAGGTCAGTAGGTCAAATAATAAAAAAACCTTGTGACCTCTCTAGAGGCCATATTTTTCACGGGATCTGTATGAAAGTTGGTCAGAATGTTCATCTTGATGATATCTAGATCAAGTTCGAAACTGGGTCAACTGCGGTCAAAAAGTAGGTCAGTAGGTCAAATAATAAAAAAACCTTGTGACCTCTCTAGAGGCCATATTTTTCATGGGATCTTCATGAAAATTATTCAGAATATTCATCTTGATGATATCTAGGTCAAGTTCGAAACTGGGTCACGTGCCGTCAAAAACTAGGTCAGTAGGTCAAATAATAAAAAAACTTGTGACCTCTCTAGAGGCCATATTTTTCATGGGATCTGTATGAAAGTTGGTCAGAATGTTCATCTTGATGATAATTAGGTCAAGTTCGAAACTGGGTCAACTGCGGTCAAAAACTAGGTCAGTAGGTCTAAAAATAGAAAAACCTTGTGACCTCTCTAGAGGCCATACTTGTGAATGGATCTTCATGAAAATTAGTCAGAATGTTCACCTTGATGATATCTAGGTCAAGTTCGAAACTGGGTCATATGCCCTCAATAACTAGGTCAGTAGGTCAAATAACAAAAAAACCTTGTGACCTCTCTAGAGGCCATATTTTTCATGGGATCTGTATGAAAATTGGTCAGAATTTTTATCTTGATGATATCTAGGTCAGGTTCGAAACTTGTTTAACTGCGGTCAAAAACTAGGTCAGTAGGTCTAAAAATAGAAAAACCTTGTGACCTCTCTAGAGGCCATATTTTTCAATGGATCTTCATGAAAGTAAGTCAGAATGTTCACCTTGATGATATCTAGGTCTTGTTCGAAACTTGGTCACGTGTTTTTAATAACTAGGTCAGTAGGTCAAATAACAAAAAAGCCTTGTGACCTCTCTAGAGGCCATATTTTTCATGGGAACTATATGAAAATTGGTCTGAATGTTCATCTTGATCATATCTAGGTCAGGTTTGAAACTGGGTCAACTGCGGTCAAAAACTAGGTCAGTAGGTCTAAAAATAGAAAAACCTTGTGACCTCTCTAGAGGCCATACTTTTGAATGGATCTTCATGAAAATTGGTCAGAATGTTCACCTTGATGATATCTAGGTCAGTTTCGAAACTGGGTCACGTGCCTTCAATAACTAGGTCAGTAGGTCAAATAATAAAAAATCTTGTGACCTCTCTAGAGGCCATATTTTTCAGTGGATCTTCATGAAAATTGGTTAGAATTTTTATCTTGATGATATCTAGATCAGATTCAACACTGGGTCACATGAGCTCAAAAACTAGGTCACAATGTCAAATAATAGAAAAAAACGACATCATACTCGGTTTAAAACTGGGTCATGTGGGGACAGGTGAGCGATTCAGGACCATCATGGTCCTCTTGTTTATAACAAGTGAACCTAAAAAGTTACAATTGTTGGAAACGTTTCAGTGAATGTGTGAATTACGTATTTGCCCAGTTTGTCCTAAACTACAAATAGGCATGGGATGGGGTTTCTTGTAATTTAATTTGATTTTTACATGTATAGTTATTCCAGTCTCGTATTTCAGTCATGTGAACCCGTTTATTGATAGCCAATAACATGGGGTCATTTTTAAGATATTAATATTTGGACGTTGTCAACTGAATTTATCTCCAAGCACAGGCAACTGAAATTCTATCAGTAATCACGCCAACACAAGTATGAATAAAAATGTCCCTCTATATATATTAAAACTGTGTTTTTTGTATAGAGAGGGGGTCTTTTTTATTCAGACTTGTGTTGGCTTGATTATTGATAGAATTTCAGGTTCCTGTGCTCCAAGTCAATCTTATTTTTATCCCATTTATAACTGGTGAGAATATTGCAAGGTCATTTAACTCCAGCGTTAGCCTGTATTGTTAGATTGTAAATTGACACGAAATTCACGCGTTTTTTGCCCCAGTTTCCCCCCGATATATATACAACGCTACTGTTGTATATGAAATATAGACGGGTACAAGTCTGCTTTGCGATTGGCTATTTACGGATTATCGTGGTCTAAATAAAACTGCAAACTCAGCACCAACAAAGCATGGACAACTATTAATACACACATCATAAGGCCAAGTCAAATTTTACGAATTGTAAAGGTACTTCAAATCATTCATAAATATGACAAAACGAGATATGTTTTAAACTTTCCTAAGAATCAGCACTGAATATCATTAGTATTTAAAAAAACTTTTAATTGCAATAAATATTTATATGCAATCTAATTTAAACTCCATTTGACTTGGTAATTTTATTTAGCACAGAGACACAAATCAATGAATTGTCTTTGCCTCAAAGAGAGCAATATTAGAGACATTATATAATATCGCGACAATCCTGATTTTTTCGTGAGGACCGTGTTATAAAGACCCACCATGACCTAGTGACCTACTTTTATCGCTCACTGAAACTTCGTGAAAATCATTCTTATAATACAGGTAAAATACAGGTATACTACAAGTTTTCAGGTTGACAATTTAGGCCCTTCCTGAATAAATGTGTTTTGACAACTTCATGTGCATACTTATTCAGTCAATCTCTTTTCAGCATACTTTTAAGAATATAGATGAATAACTGTCTTACTCTGTAGAAACAAAATGTGATTAAAATTTAACTAAATACACTGACTTATGTACATATTGCTACATTAATTCAATAAAATGTAACTAGATACTTGTTACAATGTATTTCTCATTTTCTTCATGCAAAGCATGAGTAATTACCATCATGGAAACACAAAGGAATATAGTTATTTTTGGTGCCTCTTGAAGTCAGAGAAAAGCCGCAAACTATCCATTATGTGAAATAATAGACACTCTCGGCGCGTTGTGCCTCGATTTGTCCATTCTTTCACATAATGGACAGTTTTCGGCTTTTCTCCTTTACTTAAACATATTGTATCGAGAACTTATCATCACAGGAAAATAATTATACGATCGTAGTGATTATTGTATTTATCATTTCATATGAACTTTAAAATGTTTTGATCTTAATTGGTTATCGCTAGGAAACAGTTTCATATTATTGTGAGTAACTATAGTTATGTATGACATCGGCGTCTTAACCTTGACATTAAATATATTTTGATGTAAATTATTATTATTATTATTATTATTATACCTAACTTATATAGCACTCTTTTCATACAAAATATGTACGTTCGAAAGTGCTTTACAGAAACATAAAGAACACAATGTCATACATACACATACACACATGAAAATATATTGGTAAAAGATTAAAATGAATAGTAATTAAAACAAGATCATCCATAAATTATGTTCAACGTTAAGGACACGTCACGGCTGAGATAGTAGAGAGTTTGAGATTTCAACCTTCGCCTTCCCCTTCAACGTCTCTTGCGAAGTTAACGTATGAAGTTGAAGTTCGATTAAAATTTTTTGAGATTTCAAACATTAGAATGAACCTTACTTCTTTTAATCCGCCCATTCAATTTATCCGTAATTATGATCGTTTTTTTCGTGCATTTTGATACCAATTGTCCGAAAGGGCAGGAATTTTACAAGAGGTTTTAAAAATGAAAAGAATGAAAATTAAATGAAAGAAAAAACATTTCAATTAATATAATCATCGCATGGATATTAGATCGATTACCTAAAAAAACAACAACAAAAACAAAAACAACAACAACAACAAAAAACACGATAAAACAATGTGAACAATGTAAAAACTCGTTAGTGTTGCTCCAAACATTTAGGTTTTATATAAAATTATATCAGTATAGTCAGTATACAATGCACGATTGTAAATCATACACGAGAGGAAATGAAAATGATTATTACATACCTAAAATTATTTTCCATTGAGTTTCGATTGACCGCGATCGTGCAATATTTTTCCATATCATGACGTTGAACGCTTTCATATCGGACTAGTCCCAATCCGTGACTCTAGTTACCTCCCCTGACGGTCCGTCCATTGCGAATCTCGTTTCTTTAGATTTTTGTTGCTATTGTGTATTTGTTTAATTTGTAATTTATGCAACATTTTGTTTACTTTTACACTTTGATAGGGTAGGGGTAGGGTAGGGTCACACCGAGTTTCAAGACTGACTTTCTTTGTAAAATGTAAGAATCAAAGGGGGAATTAACCCACAATGTCTCTCTGCCAGGCTCTGGTTCCGTGCATTTAAAAATGGAGTTATCCCATACGGCTAACAGGAAAAGTCTCTCATCATGATATCATAAATCTGAAATTGTCTGATACTTCAAAAGAATTTTCCGTCTTACTAGTACCATTTTATGTTGATAATTAAAACGCAATTGTCGTATTAAGTGTCCGACAGAAACAGATTGATTTTATTTGGATGTGAAAATAAAATGTTCCACCAAATGATAATCGCGCGTAATTATTTATTTTTCAAGTAAAATGACTGTCGTGCCATGTGCCTCCATCCAGATTTCAGTCTTTGATGCCGAGTATGTGGATGGAGTAGATGTAAAAAGAATGAAGTTTCGACTTCCGTGATATCACATCTTCAGACGTTCAAAACTTCACTTCATACGACAAAAAGGCCCATCTGGTATAATCGATACCGCCTGTGGACACAAATATGCCGTAGAAGTTAAAGTTTGAACAAAATCTCAAAGTTTCTCAAAATCAGTTGATAACTTTATACTTCCAGGTTCAATTCAATGTGTTTAGTTAAAATCATTAGCCATACAAAACTTCATTATTCTTATACCTATTGATAGTGTTTCGCATCAAATTTAGTCTAATTATATATATGGATAATCAAATAACTTAATAAGCAGAAATCCTGAAACTAAGCTTTTTATTTCGCATAGTAATAAAGCGAAGTCTTAGGCTTACGTGATATTACATGGAAAACTTTAGTAGCAACGTGTGATTTAAATAAAATACACGCATATCGGTGACGTTTTACCCAAAATATATATGAGAGACGTTGAAGGGAAAGGCGAAGTTTGAAATCTCAAACTCTCTAGTTTAGCATTATTGCAACACACAATCGGTATTAAAATTGTGTTTCCAATACATGTGCTCATAAGATAAATCCTCAATATCTATGTGAATATAAGGGATGTGTTTTGTATGACTGCAACACTGTAAGTTGCTCTAATTAGGGACAAATGACTGAAACAATAGGAATTCGTACGTGACGTGAATAGACAAAACGACAGTGAGGTAACAATTTATTCTTATATTGTTTTTATTCACGAGTTGTAAGCTACAATATAGAATACCCATTTTAAGAAAATCAAACTGGAAGTTAGAAATAACAGAAAACAAAATTAATTAGGTCATGAGTCAACATATACCTGTCAAAATTTGTCATTAGTTTTCACGAACTGTCAAAATTATTTTTATCTCTCTATTCTGCAAATGCATTGTTTTTGTAAGTATCTTGGTCGGATAATATAGTGTATAACTTACTTTACATTCCACATTAATATTTGTGCTTGAAATTGCTTTGTTGAGCTCACCGAAGTCACGTATGAATTTCTATTGTTTTAGTTTATTGTCTGTTATAAAAGTACCAAACCTCAATATTAAGGTATAAGAATTGTTCCTTTCTGGTAGACAAAGGAAACTATTTGGTTGAATCATAACATAACGGTTTTTGGAAAGAACTGAATATTCTTTGTTCTTTTGTTATTCACCGGAAATTCAAAACGTGACATCACCTTAAATTACATTACAAGACCAATCCATTTCTAAACACGAAACAAACATTTCATGGTTTTTGGTTTGACGCCATTTTCAACAGTATTTAAGATTTTGTTATTTATTTATAACATATGTGAATGTGATTTGGTTTAACGCCATTTTCAACAGTATTTCAGATTTTGTTATTTATTTATAACATATGTGAAAGAGATGCGTTTTCAAAGATTTTTTAAATGCTGACAGTGAGCTTGAATCTCTGATGCTTGCTGGGAGGGCATTCCAAAGCTTTGGAGCTGCTTGCTTGAAACTTCTGTCACCATACTTTACTGTTCGACTCTTCGGTACAACCAAAGACACCGGGCCATTTGCTGACCTTAAGTCTCTACGAGGCTTGTACATGTCCAGCATATCGACAATGTACTTAGGAGATTCATTGTACATTGCTTTGTATGTAAGTGTCAAGATTTTGAACACAATGCGGTGCTGAACCAGAAGCCAATGCAACTCCTTCAAGACCGGTGTGATGTGTTCGTATCTTGGAGTCCTGGTTATGATGCGGGCCGCTGTGTTTTGGTACACATTGAAGTTTTTACAGTGAGTCCTTGGAAATACCATACAGCAGCGAGTTACCATAGTCTGCTTTCGATGTAACCAGAGAGTTCACAAGAGACTTGGTAGCATCAGCTGTGATGTACTGCCTGATGTCGCCAATTTGCCGAAGTTGTGCGTAACTAGCTCTACAGAGAGTGTTAACATGCTGTGTCATGACTATGTCTGAATCCATTCTAGCACCGAGATTCTTCACACAAATTGATGGTTTAATCTGAGAGGGTCCTACTTTCACGCAGATATCTTCGGGTATTTTTGTGTGATTTGTGTGAAACAAAATGACCTCAGTTTTGTCAGTATTGAGCTTCAGCATGTTCTGATGCATCCAAGAGACTATGTCGTTGAGACAGATTTCAGTCCGAGATAGGGCTTCGTGTTGGTGGGAAATATGTTTTGGCTTAAACGATAAGAATAGTTGTGAGTCTTCGGCATAAAAGTGATGATTCAGTCCATGGCTTCTGCAGATTGAACCAACGGGTTTTGTGTACATGATGTAGTTTTTCGGTCCTAGGACAGATCCTTGTGGTACACTGTATTTCATATGGACTGGAGTAGATAGTTCGCCATTTACTGAGACTGTTTGGTAGCGGTCATTCAGATAAGAAGTCATCCACTGTAGTGGTTTGCCAATGATCCCGAAGTCCTTTTCCAAGCGTTTAAGCAACGTTTTATGGTCGATAGTATCAAACGCAGCTGATAAGTCAAGCATTACCAAGAGTGTGATTTCGTTTTGATCCTGGGATTGAAGAATATCATTTTGAACTTTGAGAAGTGCAGTTTCTGTCGAGTGATGCCTTCTGTATGCAGACTGATGCTGTTCATGTAGGTTCTTTGAAGTCAGGTGGTACTCAATGCGTTTATCTACTACTTTTTCCAGTACTTTTGAGACAAAAGGTAGGTTTGAAACAGGCGTGTAGTTCTTTAGTTCATTGGAATCAAGGCCTGTTATTTTCAAAAGAGGTCTAACATGAGACTTTTTAAATGTCAGGTTAATCTTGTCATCAATATTAATACCGGTAGTCAAATTTGTTTACATGTATTTAATACGGTAACATTGGGCTCACGATTCTAAGTTCAATAGATTGTGCAGTTGCGTTGTAACGGTTAGTGATGTTTGGTTTAGTGCATCTGTTTTCCTCTCGGTCGGGACCCTTGCCGGCGGGGGGATAGAAAATGCCGGCTGTACCTCCATGCAGAGGGGTACGACTCCCCCGAAAATGGAGCAGCCTGTTTGCCGTGGGTGGCGGCCCGTAAGCCGGAGAGGAGGGTCCTCGATGTTGAGGTGCCGCATAGCGCCCTGGGGAGGTGATGTATATTTGTTTTCATGTGTGTATCCACTTTCTTGGTGTGGGTGTCAATACACATCTTTGGCCTCTAATTAGGTGTGGACGTTTTGGCGGTCGTATTGACCCGAAACGATCAATCGGCTAGTCATGCCAAGCCCTAGGAAATTTCACATTTACGTTTACATGTACTATTGTTTATTTCGAACTGCATCTTAATGTTTTATTTTTTTATATTTTAACAAACATAATTTTGAAACAAAATACGTTACACAAAATCTAACTTTAATCTGATGTACTGTCAAATTTTACTGCGTTCAGCATACTTCATATAACGTTCACACAAATTTATTGAACAATATATTTTCATATGTACTTCAATCTATGTTTCCTAGAAGGCGGTGGCTTACGGCCAATCGATTTGGTAGAGTAACAATCCCTGGAATCCCATGATTGCTTTTCTGAAATACAGCTGGTGATATAAACAAGATTGTAAAATACCTGGCCGGCTATATCACTACAGTATCCCTAACATGTATGAGCTGGATATCCGGTCTATTTACATGTTCACTTGTTGGACTCCGCGGCGGATGGGGGCTGCGAGAGACAAATACCAATCATTTAACATGGATAACCAAAACAAAATTAAAGACCGCATGCCGAAACAGACTCCGACGGCACGGAAGGTGAGAATTTCCATTTCCGCGATTCCTTCTCATTCAGTCAACAGTCGAAAATTTTAGGATGACAAACATCTAACCTTTTGTAATAGAGAAAACTCTTGAGAGTATAGCTGGTGTACCAAATCTGTCAAAAAGCTACGTACTGGGGATCTGCTCGTTGAAGTTGATAAAGCGGTACATGCTCAAAATCTACCTTGTACAACATCATTTTTCGGCCATCATTGCAAGTGCATTGCACATCGTACTCTGAACTCCTCAAGAGGGGTCATTCGTTGCCCTGATCTTGCTCGGGTATCAGAGACGGAAATTGTGCAAGGTCTTGCTGATCAACATGTTACTGCAGCTAGACAAACACTATAATAATTACTTTTGGCATTCCATTTCTTCCGTCTTTGGCAGGAGTAGGCTATCTCCAAACAAAGGTCACCGAATCCCCTTCAATGCTACAACTGTTTCAAATTTGGTCACAACGAGTCGAATTGCAAAGGAAATTACATTTGTCATAAATGCAAACAAAATGATTACTCTCATGAGCCTGACAGGTGTAATAGTCCATTTTGCTGTGTGAATTGCGGCGAGGAACATTCAGCCGGGTCTCGCAACTGCAAGACATGGAAGATCGAAAAGGAGGTCCTCCATGTCAAGTTCGCACAGGAAATTGGATTCCCTGATGCCAGATGAATCGCGAATGCTAAATTCATGTCTCCATTTCTCACAACAACATATTCCTCAATCACAAAATCAAATACAAACAAATCAACATCGTTCTTTGACGCGTCTACGCAAACTGATTCTGTACCTGCCCCAGACATACCAAATGAAAAGCCAAAGTATCAGCAAAACCTTCGCAGACACCACAAGTTCAAAAGGCAGCTGCTAAACCAAAACTGCCATCTGTTGTACAAAATGTTCTCAAGTAGTCAAGTACGCCGTCGTCATGACAAAAATTTATATCAAACTCCAATCAACGTGGGGTGAGTCAAACACCCAGAGAAAAATTGACTTGAAAACTGATGGGTTTGGAAAGAGATCAAATGATCCCATACAAACCCATAACTGGTTCTCTCTTGATTTGAACCGGTTGACGGGGGAGGATGATGACGATCCACCATGGTCTGCTCCGTCCAGTTTAACAAGCACAAAGGAGGTGAAGATCAAAATGGTCCCACCTCCTGAGTCAATGCAGCACTAATCTATCGATTAAATTTCCAGTCGTCCAATTTTTGTTTACCATTTGAAACAAATATTAATGTAAATGGCAAGTAAAATTATCCAGTGGAATTGCCGTGGACTTAAAGCAAATTATAATGAAATTCTCCTTCTCCTATCAAAATATAATCCTTCACTTATGTGCCTTAGTGAAAAATTGTTAAAGGAAACTGACAAAATAGCTTTCAAAAACTATTCAGTGTATAACTTCATTAATACTAACACTGACAGAGCTTCTGGCGGTACATCTATTATTATTAATAATGCATGGCCGCTCAGACAAATTGTTCTAAATACAAATATTCAATCAGTTTCAATAAACGTTACATTGCATCGACCAATACATTCCTGCTCGATTAATATACCTCCAAATTTTAAACTCAGTCTGGAAGATCTTAACAATCTTATACAACAATAACCACAACACTTTTTGCTTATGAGGGATTTTAATGGTCATCATGAATTTTAGGGCTGTTCTGACAGCAACACTAGAGGTCAAATTATTGAAACATTCATTGAAAGAAATGCCCTCTGTTTATTAAATGATAAATCAAAAACGTATCTTCATCTTGCAACAGGTAACTTTTACACTTGATTTGAAATTTGTCAACCGAATATTTTTCTTGATTTTGAATGGAACGTACTAGATGAGTTGCGTAGCAGTGACCATTTTCCAATTATCATTTCAAATACCTCTAATCTGCCTTCAGACCATCCTTCATATTTTAAATTTGATAAAGCTGATTGGAAGCAATTTCAAACGTTATGTAAAATGATTTTACTTTGGAGAATTTCACAAATTTCTATGATCCTGTTGATCGGTTTTCTGTTATTCTGTCCGATATCGCTGACAAGTCCATTCCCAAAACTTCAAGAGATGTTAAACATAAAGTTAAGCAATGGTATAATGACGATTGTAAGACAGCTGTTCGAAAACATAGGGCAGCCATTAAAGAATTCAATATACGGCCCACAAAAGACAGTTTACAATCAGTTAAGATTCTGAGAGCGCGCAAAAGCTCGCAGAACTATAAAACAAGCAAAAAAAAGATCGTGACATTCATACGTTTCCAAATTTAATTGTAGGTCATCGGTTAAAAAGGTCTGGGAAATGACTCGTAAAATAAGTAGAGAAGGAAAAACTTCAAATGTTTCCCATCTAACAAAATCAGACAAGTCTATTGCATCTACCAATGAGGACATTGCCAATATACTTGCTGAAACTTTTTCGAACAACTCTTCATCAAAAAATTATGATAAAAGGTTTCAAAACATTCAATCGACTAAAGAAAGTAAACCTTTAAATTTTGATTCAAATAATGATGAAGATTATAATAAACCTTTTTCGCTCACAGAATTGCTTGACTCTTTAGACAAATGTCATGATACTGCAGCTGGTCCAGACCAAATTCATTATCAATTTTTAAAACATTTACAACAGGAATCATTAGACCTCCTCCTTGAAATTTACAATATTACATGGAAAACTGACATTTTTCCAGATTCCTGGAGAGAAGCTATAGTTATCCCAATACCAAAGCTCGGGAAAGATAGCACGAACCCCAATAATTATAGACCGATTGCCCCTACTAGTTGTTTATGTAAAACTCTAGAACGTATGATCAATTCTAGGCTAGTTTGGTATCTTGAATCTCAAGGCCTAATTTTTAACTTTCAAAGCGGTTTTCGCAAGCAGCGCAGTACAACTGATCATCTTGTTCGACTTGAAAATATTATTCGTGATGCATTTTTTGAAAAAGAACATTGTCTTTTTCGATTTAGAAAAAGCTTATGACACTACATGGAAATATGGTATTATGAATGATCTTAACGACTTAGGTTTAAAAGGTCGTCTTCCATCATTTATATCACATTTTTTTATCTGATCGCAATTTTAAAGAACGTGTTGGTTCTACCCTTTCTGACTCTTTTGAGCAAGAACAGAGAGTTCCACAAGGTTCTATTTTACCTGTTACACTTTTTAGCATCAAAATTAATAATATTTTGAAATGTTTGTTACCAGGGTTCATTATATTTTGATGATTTCTGATATGTTATCGTTCCAAAAATATGCGTACGATTGAACGCCAACTACAACAGTGTTTGAATAAAGTTCAAACTTGGGCCATGAAAAATGGTTTTAAATTTTCCCGATCAAAAACTCAGTGTTTCACTTTTATCAATAACGGAAACATAATTGTGACCCTGAGCTTTTCCTTAATGGAAAAAATACCCGTTGTTGACGAAACAAAATTTCTTGGTGTTATTTTCATACCACATGTAAAATACCTGAATGCCAAATGTTTGAAATCATTGAATCTTTTAAAGGTAATTTCAAATACTGATTGGGGAGCATATCGCAAGGTTTTGTTAAGACTTTATAGAGCTTTGATTAGATCCAAGCTAGATTACGGTTGTGTTGTTTATGGTTCAACCAGGAAATCGTATTTACAAATGTTGGACACCATCCATAATCAATGTCTTCGTATTGCTTTTGGCGCATTTAGAACATCGCCTGTCGAAGGTTTGTATGTTGAAGCAAACGAACCCTCCCTTTACACGAGACGTGAAAAACTGTCATTGCAATATGCTCTGAGGGTAGCTGCCAACAAATCCAATCCTGCTCATAAAATCATAATTAAACCCAAGTACCACGATTCGTATGACAGAAAACCAACACAAATTAAACCTTCTGGATTTAGCATCAACAATTCTATGAAGGACACTGATTGTAAATTCGATGATATAAATGAAAATTTAGTTCTGAATACACCACCATGGACTCTTAATTCTCCAACACGATCAAAAACCAGAAATGTGGACAATTTTTGAGAACATTTGTTGGAGACTTTTTTTCATAAATCAGATATTTTTGCGTTTAATTTCATCAGATTAATCCTTGCTGCAAACAATTTTAACATTAAAAAAATGCAAATACTGGCTAAATATTCTTTTGGAAACAGCATTATACATATCAATTTGCCTATGTGAACTACATTATATAGTGAGTGGATACATTCATTATACCTATATGACCACTGGAATAACATTAAAACACGATTCCTTTTTATTACATTTTACTTAAACAATAAAAAACTGTTTAACAGAACATATTTACCACAGACATATATTTTTGTCAGATTTTTTGTATCTTAAAATGTGTCTGTTTAAAATATCTCTGTATTACACCATTTTCTACATATATCTTATTTCAAAGTTAACTGTGGATGGCAAAATAATGTTTCAATACAGGACAGTACATTTAATTATTATTTATTTAAGGTATTATGACTTCACTTTATGAATAATGCAAGATTGAATTTATAAGAAGCAAAATCTGCAATACACAAAAACAGATGGTGTTTGGTAACGTAGTTCACCATTCTATAGTTTGCAGACTATAACTGTGACGTTGCCGTTAATTTATGTTACATAATGTTTAATAACTAAAGCCAAATACTTTCTTCACGATTTTATATTGCAATACAGTAATTTTATACATCTTATATTTTCACAAAATTCTTATTTTACAGTATTTTAAGAAAGATTAATATTGAAATCCATGAACTCACTTAATATGAATATATGTGATGGAAAAAATCATGCCATATTAATTCAGAATAGACATATAGTCACCACAGTTAACAAATATTTACTAGGGATCACAATAAAAACAGGAATGTATGGGAGCATAGCTAATGCTGACTAGTACTAAATCATTATATGACTAGTAAGACGTGTAACCAACATTAATATATAAGAATTTCAGTTGAGACTGTGTTTATCAACTGTGCGCTAAGTGCTGCTTTACGCTTAATATTACAAATAAAAGTAGTGACAGTTAACGTAAAGAAATGTGAATTAGATGTAACTCAATTAAAATAACAAGGAACGAAAAGGACATGAAGCCAATGCCGACTAGTACATGTATTTGGTAACGTAGTTCACAAAAATGCTTATTTGTAAGAACTATATCTTGCTTATGATAAAAATACAAGTTAAACATGTAACATAATGTTTAAGTCTATTAAAGTCTATGAAACAACCATGCATTGCCATTTTCTCATATGATAAAACAATTCTGATCACAAATACATTTATGTGAACTACGTTACCATCTCCAGCATGCTCTCCAAGTATTATACCTACGTTTGCATTTAATATAGCAGTAACACACCGCAAAGTCATCATATTATCACCAGAAAATGTAGAAAATTGATATATATCATTTGGTTAACTTACCTGATCTGTTACTAAACGACGACTGGTTAAAATATGATTGTGTTACTTTTATTTGAAGAAATCACAGATATGACGCACCATCCTTGTTTACACAGAACATCGTGAAGTGTAGTCTGTCCCCTTGTGTATTGCTCCCCAATAAATTAATCCTAGGTTTAAATATCACACATTTTGCTAATTTGATAGTAACGTAATTCACGGTAACGTAGATCACAAAAATAGGTTAAGTCTGTCTGACTTAATAAACATGATGCACAGTAAAACTGTTTTGCTTAATATAATACTGTCTACTAATGTGTATTTAGTGAGAAATAGGCATACCTTTGTTTTTATTGCATATAGCGGTAATGTATGATACCGCAGCAAAGAAATCACTTTCATTACAACAATCTAAATTGAAATTACCATATACTGATTTTAGGCCAAATATCAACAAAAACATTTTAACTAAATGGCAGTCTTCATGGAATAATGCTTCGTTCAATAAACTTTGTGATATTAAACCGACTCTATGTGAATGGCACCAAGGAAACAGATCTGTTCGCAGGGAAGAAGTTGTTCTTTCTCGTTGTCGACAACTCGGTTGACTCATTCGTATCTTCTGAACATGAAGATCAACCTGATAGTGTACCATGTCAAACACCGCTTACTGTTAAACATATTTTAATCGACTGTGTAGACTTCGATCCACAGCGTAATTTATACTATAATGTTGAATCGTTAAAAGAGTTGTTTGAGCAAATTCCTGCCGACAAAATTTTACAATTTTTGAAACAAATAGGTATATGTCATAAAATCTGAACCTTATTTGATTTTTATTCACTTTTGCACGTTTTTATGTTTGCAACTGATGTTTTACACTATATATGTATATATTTTCTACTTTTAATAGTTTTATTTATGCTTTACAATTAACGCAATCCATTTAACTTTTTGTCGGCGATATATGACCTTTTTGTGTCGATTCGCCTAACCCAACTCATTCATTCATTCTCCTCTCGGTCGACGGACTCTGTTGCGCTTTTAACGACTTTACACGGTAAGACCCTTGTTGAGTCATGAGCGGCCGATCAACTCCTAATATTGTTTATATACATACTTCGATCTCATTTGATTACATAATTATCATATGTATATTTAGCTGCAATAAAAGCAGATTATATATACCTGTTGTGATGAGTATCAATGCATATCGATGTTAATAAAAGAGTGTTGAACGAGATATTTGGTCTTTATTTTGAGAAATAAGCTAAATGACAAATTAGAGATATTAATGCTGAACAATAAGTATATTTTCATTATATGAAATATATTAAAATGGGTATGAGTTAATGGGTAAATGAAAGTGAGGTGAAAGGAGAATCTAACGGGAACAGACAGTGTTTGTGTGGATGTGTTTGTCCATAAAATACTGAAACGAGGTGAAATAAATATACAGCGAGAAAACATTAAATAATTACAGTGAAACACCACATTGGAACGGTAAGTGGCAAATGCACCACCGGGCCGGGAAGTATAAACTAGTTAATGACGCGTCAAACCTCACTCCTTTTACCAACCATGTCCAAAAAATACGGAGCAGTATACTAGTATATCATTTCAGGCCAAATATTTAGGGGCAATTTGTATGCAAAAAATGTAGTCAATGAATGTGTGAACTTTCAGCTTTATGGCTTAAGCAGTTTACTGTTACATCTAATCATGTAGCTAAATATGGCCATGGTACACACCAAAAAGTGTGATATTTTACATGAACGCTAGTTTTGAACTCTGTGTTTTTTTTGTTTTTTTGTCAACCCAGGTTTTATTGTTGTAGCTTTTACTTCTTGATGTAACTTAAACACTGCACATTTTAAACAAATTATTTTTTTTATTCATAACATCTTATTCTAACCACTATTTCACATCTTGTGATGGAACCACTTAATGAAAAAATAAGGTGGAGGAAAAAGAACTAAATTTTAAATATTGAACACTTATTTCGTAAACGCATTACTTTTCTGAAGTCTGTATGTTTTTTCGAAGACCTTCAATCATTCAGCTTTGAAGACAAAATGTGTTTTGTGCAATAAATAGACTTTCTCAGAATCTTGATGCATGTTTATAGACTAAAAAATGTTCTCTGTGTACCTTCTCGGTAGATAGGTGTCAGGTTTCTTTTATTCTTTAGATGAAATGTTTTCTTTTACTTTATTTTCCTGGAAAGGGAATTATAAGTTTTACAAAAGCTTTATATATAAAGCACTGTAAAACATTCACAAAGCCAAAAGTGATGACCCCTGTGCACCCTTTGTTTACATCACCAATCACCTTGGCAATACTGTAATATGCGGTGGCAGTTCTTTCTTCTTAGCAATTTGCACACAAGATTAAGGCTTAACTAGATTATTCAGCATAAGATTAAAATTCATTATTTGCGTTTTTCCGATTAAAATTAAAAAGTTCAATTTTATTGCTTCTTAAGCCCTTAAATTTATCATACTTGTGTTAATGTCCACTATAAGTCAATATTATGTACTAGAACTTTACTTACTATGACCATATTCTAGGAAAATATTTTGCTGCAATTTGTCCCCTGTGCACCTTCTCAGTGACATTACAAAGTACGTATGAATTTTATTATATTATTCCATTTTACCATTCATGTTTTTTTTACTTTACTAGCTCACCTGAGCCAAAGACTCAGAGTGAGCTATTGTAATCGCTCACCGTCCGGCGTCCGTCTGTCCGTCGTCCGTCCGTACGTCCGTCCGTCCGTCCACACTTTCCTTTAAACAACATCTCCTCCGAAACCACCAAGCCAATTTTGATGAAACTTCACAGGGATGATCCGTGGATGGTCTTCGTTAATAATTGTTCAAAGAATTGAATTCCGTACAGAACTCTGGTTGCCATGACAACCGAAAGGAAAAACTTTAAAAATCTTCTTGTCCAAAACTGCAAGGCCTAGGACTTTGATATTTGGTATGTTGCATCATCTAGCGGGTCTCTACCTAGATTGTTCAAATTATTCCCCTAGGGTTAAATATGGCCCCACACCGGGGGTCACATGGTTTAAATAGACTTATATATGGAAAAACTTTGAAAATCTTCTTGTCCAAAACCATAAGACATAGGGCTTTGATATTTAGTATGTAGCATCATCTAGGGGCCTCTACAAAGATTGTTCAGATTATCCCCCTAGGATTTAATACGGTCCCGGCCTGGGGGGTCACATTGTTTCTATAGACTTATATAGGGAAAATCTTCTTGTCAAAAACAAAAGGGCATAGGGCTTTGACATTTGGTATGTAGCATCATGTAGTGGGCCTCTACCTAGATTGATCCCCCTAGGATGAAATATGACACCGCCCAGTGTGTGTGTGGGGGGGGGGGGGGGGGGGGGGGCGATGGCTCACGTGTATAGGAAAGTACCTTTTAAAATCTTCTTGTCTAAAACACAAGACCTAGGCTTTTGATATTTGATTTGTAGTATTGCCTTGTGGTCTTTTACCAAGATTGTTCAAATTATTCCCCTGGGGTGAAAAGAGGTCCTGCCCTGGGGTCCCAAGTTTTACAAAGACTTATATGGGAAAAAACTTTAAAAATCTTCTTGTCTGAATTCAAGGCCTATGCCTTTGATAAATTGCCTAGATGATCTCTAACAAGATTGTTCGAATTATGTCCCTGGGGTGAAAAGAGGCCCCGCCCCAGGGGTCACTTGATATATAAGTTATATAGAAAAAATACTTCAAATATTATCAGATCATATTTCTTAAACTGTTTAATTATATTTACCTGATGACCCCAAGTGATAAGGGGTCACCCGACTGTGACCTTGACCTACTTACCTACTTTCTTGTTTTTTAAGATACAGCCTTGAAATTTGGATGACATGTACAGTTTTGTACATCGATCTTAAAACTGACTTTCAGTGACCATGAATGTGACCTACTGTCCTACTTACTTGTTTTTTAAGATACAGCCTTGAAATTTGGATGACATGTACAGTTTTGCACACCATCCTTAAAACTGACTTTTAGTGACCATGAATATGACCTACTAACCTACTTTCTTGTTTTTGAAGCTTTAGCAAAGAAATTTGTTCAAGGAAGCAACTAAACTCAGGTGAGCGATATAGGGCCATC
This sequence comes from Mercenaria mercenaria, assembly GCF_021730395.1. Taxonomy (NCBI): domain Eukaryota; kingdom Metazoa; phylum Mollusca; class Bivalvia; order Venerida; family Veneridae; genus Mercenaria; species Mercenaria mercenaria. Next base: position 41,625 of record NW_026461343.1, on the reverse strand, counting down.
ATGGCCCTCTTGTACTTTTTTTGAAGCAACGAATGTAAAATAAGGGTTTAGGAGTATATCTTCCATACACAGAAATATTTGATAAACGAACAACATCTTTACCAATAATCCACCTGACCTTTACATGTTCAACCGTACTGTCCCGTACTAAGGATGCATAAAATATTCTCAAAAAGTGGTCCCTCTTTAAAAATGAATGCCATTAATAAACAATTGTTGAAAACTACGTTCAGCCTAGTTATGAAATATCAATACTGGACATGATTAAAAGCGTATCAAAACGAAGATACGTAACGGTGCTTTGCAAATTGTGAGTTTTTAAAGGCACTGAACTGTCCGAAAATGTGTCCCCTTTATGCAGCCCGATTTTACCGGTATTCAATGTATACATTTTTGTATCAGTAAACTGACAGTTATTGTGTAGAGAACTATACATGTTTTATATGTTATTCAATTTTCATGTGAAACAACTTTTTCGTACTATCATTTTGGTTTTTCTTTTTTTTTTAAATTCTCAAAATGTAAGGCTATGTCTTAAAGTCAGTTATGTTTCATGTTAAGCCCATGCGCACCTATAAAATGATTCAGTTTTGAGTGGTTTTGAATTACTGGACATTCTTGAAATTTGGCATGTGGTTATTAACATGTAAAATGTGACCAAAATAGGTTTTTTCATCATTTGTTTTTATCTTCTCTTCAGCAAATAATTTCAGGTAATATTTAATTCTTATGTCAAATTTTTGCACAAAGGGAGATTTAAAAACGACGTCACCACACATTTTATAAATGATCTTCAAACCATGCATATGCACCTGTTACCTATCATATATATAAAAAAACATTACTGTTACACATATTCCTTTGTCAGGAAACAATATAGCATGAAGATCTGCCATCGATCGTATTGGAAATTCAATTGAATTATTTTCTGATTAATATTTCTAGACACTTTCCCAAAGTTATTTCCATGTAATTTAAAGTATTTGCTCTCTAAAGTAGGCGACCACTATATAAAACAGGTTTAAAATTTTAACCCCTATGTCACAATTTTGCTTTTTATTATTATTATTTTGAAAACCACCAATACTAGGGATTATGACTCCGTTACAGCTGAATCTTCAAATGTAAATAAATGTTAAAATTATGCAAGATTTCTTTTTTTAATCATCTTCATTTATATTTTGACATTAGTGATCACCACGACCGAACAAGGAAATATATTTCTGGCTAAGGATATCATTCAGATTCAGCTTATCTCAAAGTTGCCTTGTTTGCACTTGGACCTTGAGCATAGTAAATGGTGTCCGATAAAACTTGAATAAAAGTGCTATGCATTACTTCAGCGAGAACACATTTCAAGTTACAACTGAAATCATAAGGTTTCATAACGCCGGTGTATCTGACAAAGGATGTGCATAATCGTCCTAGTAGCAACTAGCCGGCGAGACGATCTTGCAATCGTCTTGACGCACTGGCGAAAAAGATTCCTATCTGCGATGTTTACTGCACCTGCTTAATATAATGTTTGTTCACAAACCATACGTAATAACTTTACGCAATCGCCAGGCACTTTATGCTTGGCAGGTGCGCACCGTCGCTGATTTCGCTGAGATTGAAACACAGTTTTATTTTCAGACGAGTCTACGTACAATCTCAGTCACGTCAATGGCCGTAATCGTGCTTTGAATGATTTCCCCGTGTCTGTGTTATACAACATGATCGATTCCGGGGCGTTGGTGTTATGGTGTGGGGTGAGATAATTGGGACAATATACTACACTTATTATCCTTTGAGGCAACTGGAGTGCTAACAGATACATCAACGATGTTTTAAATGCTAAAGCCAGCCATTCAATTTATTCAAAGGAATGCCCCAGCTGTTATTCAATAGGGCAACGCCTGTCCGCATGTTGCTAGGGTCGCCCGTGCTCACTTAACCGCTGCCAATTTAACGTTAACGCAATGCAATGGCCAGCAACATCCCCGGACATGAATTCACTGAAGCACATTTGGGACCAGTTATGGAGGCGCGTCCGCCGTTATTTTGTGCCGCGTAACATTAATAAGCTGACTAATGCCCTTGTGACGGAAGGGAGCATATTGCCCTATAATTTGACACAATATAAATGCAATGAGAAAATGTGTAGAGACACTCATTAGAGCTAGAGATGGTCATACCCGATATTAATTTCAAACGTTAAAACTATTAGGCAGAATGTCAAACAAAATTAAGATTTTCGATCTCAAACCGTCGGAAGGGCACTGAAACGCATGTGACAAAAATCAATTTGACACTCACTTTAAAATTGACGTCATTTAGCCACGACACAGATGCCTGAGAAAGATTAAGATGCACATATGTGTTATAGAAACGTTAGACTAATGTCAAAACGTTGTTTATTCTGTATCTTGAACCGCTTCCAGAAAAGTTACCATAAACTATACAGTGTACGATTTCCTTTTATAGCTGAATATATTTTACACACTAAAATAAAGAAACTGGTAGCTTTAGATGATGTGTTGCTTAAAATTTACTATGCCCAAAATCATTTTATTTAGTAGTGAGGATCATTGAAAGATTAATGAAAACACCTAATAATAAAAGTTCTAAGCCGTGAATCTAAATCGAATTCAGAGATATGCTTGGTTTACTTACTCATTATCTGAATTTGAACATAGTATGATTTAAAACAAAAGCCCCAATTTTATCAGATTTTATATATATTATCAAAAGCAGGCCAAGTCGATGTATTGCAAAGGATACCTTAGTACATTTACTTTAAGTGGAGTTATGACAATTAGAATATGCAATTACTTCTATTCTATATACTGAACAAAACGTCTAACCCGTTTAAATTAGTGCTTTTGCCAGTACTTTTACACTGACCGTATAACTTTGATATTTAGTCTAGCTTAGAATAATATGCTGTTGGTAAGTTTTCACAATTTCAACAAAATTATACTGTGTTTTTATGTGCTTAACCCATCTTTTAAAAAGTCTCAAAATAAACTAAAATATAAAGAAGTCACTAAAAAAATTGCAAAAAATATTATGAGGGAAGAAAATAATAACAACAACAAAACAAAAAAAAAAAATACAACAGAAAAATGGCGTCGTAATGCCCAGTGGAAAAAGAGCATTTGATATGTGTGTGAAATTTAAATCAAAGTCTACACGTCCTTATTTCTATCAATTATATATATTCACTTTTTCATGTGTATTTTTGTGTATTTTAAAAACGAGTGTTGGTATTGAAATGAATAAAATAACATTTTTGCGTGACCTAATACTATTGCAAGTTTGATGTCAATATTGATGTTATAGGTCATAAAATAAGAATTGGCTCAAGTCTGTAGTATCACTGTTAATTTGTATGTTGTATTCCAGTATTTTAATATGCATTCTACTCTATGACCTATACATTCCAATACAATATTCTACTGACGGATGCCGTGCCATTCTAATTCCTTCGCTATTGTTGTCTGCCATTATCTAATAAATAGATTGATAGACATTGTATTGCAATAAATATATCATTTATATATTTACAAGCACGTTCCATCTAATATTTAATACACACCATATATATATAATATTTTAGTTAAATCTTACATTGCATTATAATTATTGTATGTTCTTTTGCAGGGCATACCGTCTTGAATTTTGAAATACAATGTCAAAGAGGGAACGAGGGAATAATGTAAGAAGAATTGTCTAAGGTCTATGGTATCAGTGTAAATTATATATTGTATTCCAATATTTTAATATGTATTCTCCTCTATGACTTATACATTCCAATACAATAATCTACTGATGGATCCCGTACCATACTTATCTAATATTGCTTTCCGCCATTATCTAATAGAAAGTTTGATAGACGTTGTATTGCAATATATATATATAGGTTTATCTAATATTTAATAAACACCATATATGTAATGTTGTAGTTAAGGCAGACATGTAAAAAATGTATAGTTGCTATTTTATGACGTCATCAATATTTGTTTAGTTTTGGCTTAAATATATCAAAAAGGTAACGTTCCTTAGACAACCTAGCTGAAACATTATTATTATGAAATTTATAAAAAGGAAAAATTAAATATTGTGGATTTATTTTTGAGCATAGATCTAAATGTTCACTAACTGGCAATTGTCTTGTTGATGGGTCTCTTATTTGCTGATCATGAACTGTCCTTCTGTTTCTTAATTTATCACCTGTTTGACCAATATAAAACTCATTGCATCCATTGCAAATCAAAACATACAGAACATTTTGAACAGTACAATCCATGTTTTCTTTAATATGAAAAATTTTATTATTTAATTTTAAATAAGAACCTTCTACAATGTGTTTACATAACCCACAACGTGGCTCATTACATTTTTTAACTGAAGGTGGGGTGACATTTTCATTAAATTCTGATTTAACTAGAATACGTTTAAGGTTGGGTAATTGTCTTTTGCACTTAATTAACCAAGTTTAGGTTTAGGTCTTCTGTTTAGTAAAGATAGCTCTCCTACCTCTTTCTGAGGATTTCAGAGTGTGAGAATTTTTCAGTTGACAGAATTTTCTATAAAACAAAACAAAACATGCAAGTACGTATTTCAATTTCTTCACTGGCAGTTGAGTTTTCTGACTTTCGAAAAATGAGAGTTGAATTTATATGTATTATAAATAAATAACTGCTAGTTTTTTCTGTTAGGGTAATAATATAATGTTATTAATCAAGCAATTTCATATTGGCCTTGTTATTTGTGCAAGGGTTTTCGTATTGGCCCGAGACCTTAGGCCAATACCACTGTCCGGGGACAAATAAGTAGGCCAATATGAAATCACTTCATTAATGATAATATTATTATTCAACTTTCGACTGTTGGCGGTAACACCATAAGAATTCTGTGAGTTACCTTATGGTATCTATGCACGTTCAGGTGAAAAATCTTGACTTATTTTAGAAATCATTTCAGCCCGTAAAACAGAATGAGTTGTATTTAGGTATTTGAGAATAATTTTGAGAGATATATTTGATGCAACATAATCTGGAACTGTGATAAAACTTTTTTAAAAGACATTTTCTTTTAGGCTGCAGGCAAGGAGACACAAAATTGCACACATACATATTGATCAAAATAATACGACCAACCAAGCACATACTATACACCCCCTGCCTCGCTTAATTCTTATCCGAAATTGTTTGCAGTTTACATCTGACACTCGTGTTCGCCAATTTATTTTTATCAATTTTCCAGCATATTAGTCACTATATATCATTGCACAAATAGTCCACACTATCAAAACGTCTGTTAAAGAAAAGTCGTCTCATCCTTTTAATTAATCTGAATTTCGCATATTTTCTCATTATTTTCCTTGAAAATTGTCAGAAATTCTGTCAAGAAACACTTATTTGTACACAATAATGAACAAGCGGAAGTATCGTTGTAATCTATAAAGACGTACATCGACATCGTACGTCCACTCAGTCATACTTGGTTATTACATGAGCATGTTAGATGATTTTCTGTCAAAAATGTGAAAAAAGAATTATCTATAATTCTGATGTAAAACAAAATGGCGTCATTTAAAATTCTAACGAAAGGGGAAGTGATTTCTCCGTATTGGCCCTCTCTTTTCAACCAATCAAAATGCTTGAATTCCCTATTGGCTCTGTTTTCTCGTATTGGCCCTGATTTTCTCATATTGGCTCATGTTTTGTATAAGCTCCATCTGTTTCATATGACGTTCGCAACTGGAAGCAATCCGAAACATGCACTCTGAACATCGCCTCAATTTGGTGAACATTTGCTTCAATAACCTTTGACATCTAAGGGTGACTTTGTAGCAAGCAATCTGAAACATGCGCTCTGTACGTCATTGTTACTTGTAAAGTTGAATAATAACGGTGTATTTTGTTTAATGATATCATGTATTTTCTTTTATACCGAGCTTACTGTGCTTTTATGATAACTTTAACAAGCGTCATTAGATACTGACTAATATTCAAGTATTGTTAGTTATCATCGAAACAATACATAACTTTTACTATATTGTTATCGGAAACGTCGCAATTGCTTACGCCATCAGGTCCGCGCAAGTGACTTACATTAGCATGCCAACGCGACATAACGAATTGTCATAAATACCCTAACGAGCAGCAGTTGTCACTGAAATACAACGTTTTGGATATAGGTTCAAATCTGACATTTGTGTTTGAATTTTGATTTTTCATTTTTAATTCGATGTAAAGCCGACACTGCTAATCTCAGGGAAACGAAATTGGCAATCATATCCTTCTGTCCAAGCATATACCCGATGTACTTAATCATACATGAAACTTGAAACTGTTTCTTTTTTATTAAACGCCTATGTTTACGTAAAACATATTCAATGGCGTTTTACAAACTCAAAGAATTTTCACGTCTAAAAATTAAGACATTTTAAAGGTGCAAGAAATAAATGAGCATAGATATCATTGTGAATAACTATTTAGTAAGTATTAAACAAAAGATCAGGCTTTAGATAAAATATTAGAATATTAAGATACAGTAAGATAGCTGTTTTGTTAGTAAGTAAGCAAAAGTGAGCTATTGTGGCATGTCCATAAGTTATTACAAACATTAAACAGTGATAAAATTGTCCATACGAGGGGTCTTCAAAAATAACATAGACTTTTTCTCTAGCATTTATCAGTGGCGTAGCTTCTATAAGGCACTGCAGGCCCGGGCCTGCAGATTATCCGAGAAAGTGAAAAAATAAAAATGTCAAATATGCAATAAAAATCGAAGGGTAAGGGGGGTTAGGCTGTGGGAGGTAATGAATCAGTCACTAACGGGAGCGTACCTGGATGGTTTTGAACTGTACGCTAGATATGAGCAGCACAGTTACGATGCTGCGAGTATGATGTAGGTGAGGGAGGGGTCTCCATCTCCCAGAAAATTGAGATTTAGTGAATGTTTTAGGCAAGAGATGCGTTCTCTTGCTATATTCCAGCGTTAATCTATTTTGTTTGTCACATTTGTACTACATATTACGGAGATAATCATTTAAAATCAAAGATTAGCACACCGCTCATGCTTAATGGCAGGGATCGTGACATTGTCTAAAAACAAAAACTGCAACTCGAGCAGCCCAGGATATTTTGAGGAATACAACCATTTTTCATATACTTTATTTATAATGAAGAGTTCTAATTAACTTGACCATGAAATTGTATATCACTCTACCACGGCTGAGACTTAGAACGTTGAAGAATCAGAGTTCTGTGAATTGCTCTACACAATATACTCCTGTTTTCGTACATTAGACATCAATAGTAACAGTAGATATATGGTTATGTTTCAAAATATTTGTGTCACTGAAACACTGTGTCATTCTATGATATATTTTATTGTACAACTGCCAAGACCCGCTCACGCCAAAGGGGCCTAACACTATGGCAGTTTGGGTAACTGCATCTAACTGCTACACACGTGAAAACATCGAATATTCGAACCGTGTGCAAAGCTGTCACTATGATTATTTATTTATTTATTATTCATTTAATATCCTCCACAAAATCAAGATTACATAGGCAATGAATGCAACGTTACCTAGCACATTAAAGGTATATTAGGTTTTTTTGGTTTTATCATAATTGAAATCTTCGTCGTTAATTAATGCATTGCGTCTGCATCCGCATTTTGGTAAGTTTTTGATACCTCGCACTTTAAAGGTATACTAGTTTGTTTTTTTTACTTTTGTTGTAATCGTATTTGAAATCTTCGTCAGTGTTTAATTTAATGCATTGCGTCTGCATCAACATTTTGGCAAGTTTTTGATTAATGTATCTATGCACACATTGCAAACGTTTCAAGTTTTCTCACGGGAAACTTAACATTTTTTAGTCATTAAACATCTAATTTTGGCAAAATGCAAATTTAAACTGCGCAAATTGCTAAAAGTACTTCTGTATTCAGATCTGGATATAGATTGATAGATGTTATTGCAACCATTAATAAAGTCTTCGATATCACGTAAGCAGTCACGTTTTTCTTACTCGAGATAACGGAAGACTATCAGTTTTATTCTCCCACTGCTCTGTTTTATTACATCTTATTGATACTTGAATAGCAGTCAGGCGGGTGATCCTTTGTGCAGATTCCGACATGCCCAAATTGAGTATACCGAGGTTCAATGGGCAAAGTGATATGTAGGTATGTTTGTAGAAACGAGCGATCGGTAGTTGCCGTAGAAACTTGCTTGCACAACGGAATCTCGCTTTTGACTGAGTATCGCAACTAGGGGTTTGTGGCAAAATGTTTCGCCTGAAGCGGTAGTCTAGATCTAAAACATCCAAACATCCAGTTAATATACATGTACCGGTATGCTGAGATTTAGTGTCAATTAAATATAAATCATTGGCTACATTTTTTGTAATAGCAGCAAATATTTATACTGTGTTTAGCTATACATGCATTACGTCTTATTTTAAACCTAGGGCATGTAGTACTGTTAATACAGATAAACCTGTTACTTTATGTTTACCTCAACTATATGAAGTAACTGTTCATATTTTCAAATATGAAGTCTTTAGCTTGTATCCGCTTGTATCTTTGTATGTTCGAAACCTCGCACGAGGTGTCTATTTTTTCATTTTTCATTGTGAGGAAACCATCAGGTTGGCTTTCTGAACAATTTATGGCTTTATCCAGGTATCAGTTCATACTACAGGTTGGCTTTCTGAACAATTTATGGCTTTATCCAGGTATCAGTTCATGGCCTAAAGTTATGTCCGAAGGAGACATCCGGGGTCTTCCTCCCAACATTAAACACTGTTAAAAGCTGGACAGTTCTTTTGAGACATAAACACATACTTGTAAAAATTACAGTTGATGATTTTATACTAAACCTCTGAAACTGTTTAGGGTTTACCTACATAATTGTTTTCCATGGCATTAAAACACTTGCTTTACTTTCATTTTTTGCTTGTTTCTACTTAAGTTTGTCACTTAGGCAGACAGAAGTTTTAGTTCTTGTGAGACATATCTATGCGAAAAGTCTTCTACATGTATAGAAAACTTCAACTAAACGGATGCACAATATACACATATGTAATTAAGATCATATGACATTACGAATTCATTTAAAATATACGAAACTTAAAACGATTCACAATATATGTTCAACATCAAATGATATGTCCGTACTCCCTATATAAGGTTTGTTCACTTTTACGCTATAGATCACAATAATCCAGATGCCACTGATCATATGAACTGCAAACTGCAAAGAAGATATGTATGATATACAGAAATGAAGCAGTATCAGTATGCCCAGCTTTGTAAGCAATGTATAATTTAGAAAGAAGAAAAATACACATTTATCGTTCGAAGGTGTTGCCACCGGCCGTTCCTGTGCGGTTCCCACTGTGTTTCTTTATATGTTCGTTATGTTCTCGCTGACAGTTTGTGTCGAATTTGAATTTTACGCACAGGCTTATAGGCGTATGCCCAGATACGCGCCTGACCAATATTGAACATGTAATTAGGGCGTATTTATTACACATTTCCATGATTAAAAAGATAAAACCGATACCAGTAGTTTTAATTATTTTCTCGCTCGTATACCACCGCCCCGCCAATTATCGCCCCACAACTTTATTAATGTTGGCAAATAGACAGTACTTGAGCCGAAAAAAGGGGTTGCGAATGTCATGATCAAATTACGCGGACGGGATTCGAACCCGCGACCTCCGGGTTAGGAGTCCGACGGTACTTACAGGATTTTTTTACCAAGAGGGGAAGGGGCCAAGGCCTGTTATTTGAGGGGTGTGGGGGGAGGGGGAGGAGGGGGAATAGCTAGGTATTTGAGCAAAGGGGAATAAAAACCTGATGTAAAGTCAATTTTTGTGGAAAACTGCATGATTTAAAAGAAATTTACTGAGGGGAAGGGGCCTATCAGCGGCCCCTATTATGAAGGGGAAAAAACCCTGATTTAATTCTACCCTACACCTCGGTGCCTCTCAATAATCCGTGAATCTAATGCATATTGAAAACATAAACTGTTTCAAGTTTATTAAAGTTTGAAAGTATTGTTTTTGATTAAAGAAGTCTAGACTGTGCTGTAAAAGCTGTTTCATAGTACAAAATGCATATCTTTAAGTGCGTATACAGCTTATTTTTCAGTTGAATAATTATTGTAATGTGCATCTGTTTAATAAATAATGATTTACTACATTTTATCGGTGAATAAATATAATCAGAACTTCGGATGCTTAGTAATTAAATCAGGAGTGCGTAGCATGAGTGATTTAATTATTCGCATCATTTTATCCATCAACAAAATACAGGAACATATTTTTTATCAGTCACACAGTGAGTGATATAGGTTTGCTATTTCTTTTATTAGCATTCAGCAAAAAATAAACAGAATTTGTTTGTTGTGAATGGATATGGAATATCACATCGAGAACTGATACAATAACTCGCGCTACCTGCTCATGAAAATATCAATTGCATCAACTGACAATGTGATATATTCCATATCCACTCAAAACAAACAAATTCTGTTTATTTTGTTTTGCTGAATGCTAATAAATTTAAGAAATAGAAAAACTATATCACTCACAGTGTGACTGATATGGAACTGATAATACTGATGTTGGGTCAGTTATACTTAGTTATGATAACTTAGTCATAAACTGAACTTTGATCGTTTTTTTTGTGTGTTTTATTGAACTAAACTCCCCCGCTTAGCATTGGTATTATTCCGCCAGAATGGCTCAGAACGCACCATAGACACTCTTAGTTTTTCCAAATTTTCGTGGGGAGGATACCCCAATACCCCACTACCAAGGTCGCTTCTTCGGCGCATCGGGCCTGCAATTTATAAAATGCCAACTACGCCCCTGTTTATATACTTTAATGAAGCAAAATAAGAAATATACATCATGATTTCAAATCTTTCTACTAGCTGCAATTCAAATTTGACGAGAATATGACCCTGAAATCAGGAGTTACGCCTCCTCGAAAATAATCACTTACATGGACCCGGCGCACGGCGATCATATTTCGTTAACAACGTCGTGCCTTCATTATGATGCTTTTACAAAGTTTGCATTATTCCATATTTGTATCTTTTTTAATACATTTTCATGAGCAATACTTAGGCAATAATAAGCTGTTTGGTTAGAATACTAAAAATGTATGAACACTTACGGACTGGCAATTCAACGTGAATACTTCGTGTTGGTCTCAGTGATATTATATTTTCTAGTCCTTCGGGATCATTGATTTCAACTCATTCCGGTTTGAAGTTTGAACACTGCTTAAGCCGGTGCTAGGCAGTGTGGCATTTTCCATTACTGCTCATAAACAGACTCAATCAAACCGAGTCTGCAATTTTCACTGTTTGCATTGTTCTCGGTGCTTCCGACGGATCTACTTTCCGGATTATTTTGATCTACGACGTCATACATTGACTTTAACTTTAAGTTTCGCAGATTTTCCGTTTTCTCCCTCCATCTTCGCTGTCTTTAAGGAATTCAGGACCATTTGAGAATCGTTGGTACTACTTGAAGATAAAGACACAGATGACTGGACATTGTTGTGGTGTCTGCTTCATTAGTTTTAGAATTTCAGTTGCTGTTCGCAAATATTTCTCCATATTTACTAAGCAACTGTCTTATTATCTGTGCGAGTTGATGACGACATTACATTCTTTATTAACAGTAATAAAACTTAGTTTAAACATTGTTTTATTTCGACTCCCACGTTGGAATGACGCCATATTCTAGGTGCATGTCAGCCTGACGTGTTGCAGCACTTTGACGTATTTTGGGCAAACACGTATACTATTATTGCGAACATTAGCGATCGAATTCAAATCACGACAGAGCAAAAAGCGACTGCGCCGGTTATGCGTAGCTATAGTAATTAAAACGTTCGACGCGCTTTGCTTATCAGGAAAAATGTTACAAAAATGAATGACCAAATTACAGAAAGATTGCGAATTACAACGATATATTTCACATTGTTATTTACACGTTATGCGACATTTTACAACACAGCAAACATCTACGTTTTGAACAGCCCTCGTATTCGAATGATTTTACACAGTAAAAATCATCCAGTTCTTGTTACCACAATATCTTCAAAATCACAGAGTTCCTTATTTCGAGAGGCTATTCGTTCCATAGTTTAGGTCAAATCATACGTCTTGGAACCTTCCTTTCAAATAGCTGCTACTGACACTCTCATATCAGCATCGTTGTAGAAAAACAAACCTTAAAAATGATTAACATTTTGCGCAACCTGAAGTTCTTATTGAACCGCCGATCTCTTTAAACAATATATACCTCCTTCATAAAACCTACCATCCAACACGCTGATAAAGTTTGGAGTAACTATACTAAATGCGAATTTGATCAACTGGACAAAATACAAAGTGAGTGTGCACGCATCGCCTCTGGTACTAACCAGCCTTGTTTCTTTGGAAAACTATATCGATAAGTTATTTGAAACACTCTCTCAAACGGACGACACTAGCATAGACAATGTTCTATAAAATGAAGTATAATAATCTTACACCAACATTCCTTTTCTCTCTTATCCCTGACCAGCGTAGTTCATGTTACGGTCTAAGGAATTCTGATGATATTCATATCGTTCCAGCGGTCCGAGAGTTGAACCTACTAGCACCAGCAATCCACAGCTCCAAAACGTTAGCTTCGTTTAAAAACAATTTAAATGAAAATAAACAACACACTCCGTCATATAAATTCTTTACTGACGGTAAACTTCAGGTGCTCCAAACAAGACTTCGCACTAAAATGTGGTTGACATAATTATCATCTATTCATAAAAACTTATCTCCTATTCCATTGTGCCGATGTGGAATGCTCGAATCTTACTTCCACTTCTTAGTGAGTACCAACGTATTTTGCTTGTCGAAACGGTCTTTTAAATAATATGCAAAGATTTGTTATTGACATGGGCACGATTTTATTTGGTTACCAAAACCTTTCATATCAACAGATCACTAAGATATTTTCACATGTACTAACCTACATATCCAATATAGTTTTACGTGAAAGTTCCACTGAGATATGTTCTTAACCCGGTTTTTTATTCTCTTCTTTTTCATGTTTTCCGTCTTGCTGATAACAAACATGAATTGCAAATTGTTTTCTTCACATTTTATATTTCAATTATTATATTCAATTTTGTTTGCTTCCTAAGCCTGTATTCCTTGTCCCGATGCAGCTCCAAGCTCAAACATTTTTATAAATTATTTTGTTTTAAAAGGAGAAGATTTCTTCAAAACTACATGAGTCTTTTATTCTTTTATGTTTCCCTGCTGAGATATGTATATTTAACCTTGTTCGTGTATTTGTAAGAATAAATACACGTACGTTTAAGCGAACTAAAGCCTTTTCAGTATATAAATTAACAACATACAATGCATTCTGCCAGTGCGCCATATGAATATTTTGAAAGTTCCGTTGTGTCGTCTCGGCGCTCGCTTCAGTGCGACAGAATGAAACTATCAATGTTACAAGGCAAAAATTTAAAAGCAACAGTTCTGGCGTGCGCACCATTAACGATGATTCCGTGTTGGTCTTATGTGTTGCTTGTGCGCGTAAGATTTACAAAGCACATTTTTTATATCGTCCTGGCGTTTGTTCCATCACCGGACAACGAAACATTTTATATCATCTTTAAGAGCTGTCAAAATGATAAAAACTGCAATATAGAGATGGTACCTACCCAAGAAAATCTAAAGGGAACAACTCTTAATTGCCCAATAAACTGAAGCCAACATAAAATATTGGTCAAAAGCGAAAGAAAAATCAAATAGGTTCTCCTCCAAACAACTGATCAAGCAGACAAAATATGACCTATATTTGTTTAAATCTCTTTGTTTCCAATATACAACATGTACACTTTTCTCATGGCTTACACAGACATATAGTGAGGTCCTGATAGAAAGTTTAGTAATGCATGAAAATAAAGTAAAATAATGCATAAATTCCTTTAAAGTAATTTTACGACATTAAGTTTTGATCTTTAAACCAACGTTATTTCTTGCAAATTGTTCTCAATGATGAAACCTTGGTTTACACAAAATTTATATATTAAAATGTAAAATGAGAAATTACAAAAACAAGTTAAATTGGTACACGTTTGTGTAACAACGTAGGTAGACTGGTTATATTCATCATTTCAGTTAATCATTTTGTAAGTGTTCCTTTTGCTTTAGTCGTTTTGAAGTATTTCTGTTATTGTTCAGGAGTACTTTGCTGCTAATAATGTAACACAAAAAGTCATTGCCATCAAATGAAGGAACAACATTTTAAGGTAGTGTTTGTATTAACGACCTTTTAGGTAGTTGATAGGTAACGACTATCTGCAATGTATTTTAAGCAATTTAACATTCTCTGGATCAAGATAATTGCTTTCCATGAAAAACGATTATAAATGCTGTAAAAGCATGTGGTAATTACTTTATTTGATGATGATTTTCTTTACAGGTCAACTACATTAAACAAACTACATATATGATGTGTTTTATTTTTTGTTGTAAACAAAGTAAGCAAGCGGGTAGCTTCAGATATCAACATTAATGTACTTTTCTTTAAAAAAAAAAATAGTTCTATTTTAAAATGGGGAGGTGGAAAACCACTAAATTAGTAAATTGATGCACTTAGCTTTCATTTCAATCGGAAAAAAATCTGTAAAAATGAATTTTATTGCTTTATCTACACAATGTTTAAAAAGAGTATGAAAGTTAACTATTTTTGGTTTCAGAGAGTACCACCATAAGTATGTTAGACACAATTTAAACAAAATAAATGTAAAAAAAGAAGTCTGATATTTTCTAGAATATGGACAGTCGAAGTACATGTTCGTAAGACAAAATGCATGTTACCGAACAAGGTTAGCTATATGAAATGTATAATCCACTCGTTCTGAACAATTCCATATTGATATGTTATGTATATGATAAATCTTTCGGATAAAATGTCCACAAAATTTGAAAACATACCTCACGGGTGGTCTCAAACACTTCACATGATCCTTAAACCGAATGCATAGCATCGTTAATACAATAAACTTGTTAATATGAGGTTTACCTAAACTATCTGAAGTATTAAATTTTGATCTAATATAGATTTAAGTAAACCTTGATCTTTAGAAGATTGGAAAGACTCTTGTATATGGAAGATCGGTACGCCTTGCTAACTGCAAATGCAAAATGCCAATTTCCCAATAATAAATTCTACGTTGTTCTGTTTGGACCATCGATATTTCTATTTCTGAGCTCAATATTGCGAAAGTCGAAATGACAAAACTACGATGATAAATGTCGAGAACACAACAGTTAAAGTCGAAATCACAAAACCACGATAACGAAGAGGCGATACCATTTCGCGTTTTCATCATCGAGGTTCATGTCTTCATCATCAATCTTTCGACTTTAGTCTCGACTTTCAACATCGTGGTTTCCACTTTCATCATTTAAGTGGAAAGTCGAAAACACGATGATGAAAGTAGAAACTACGATAGTGAAAGTCGAAATATTAAAGTTCGATGGCGATAGTAGAAACCACGATGATGAAAACACTTAGAATAACGGTGGTGAAAATGCGAAGTTAAATCGCGTTTTCACCATCGTAGTTTCGTGATTTCAACTTTCACTGTCGTTGTTTCATGTTTTCACCATCATGATTACGACTTTCACCATTGTGGTTTCGCCTTTCATCATCATAACTTTATGATTTAAATTTTTGAGGTATGGGGTTCAGGAATATAAATCTCTAGGGTCCAAACGGAATACCGTAATATTTTCATAAAATACTTTAAGTGTTTGGTGACAGATACTAAAAGACAAATTATATAGCCATATTTTTAGTACTCGATGTCAAACATTAGATCTTTGAGGCATGTAAGTAAAATTCTTTATCTTAATCATGAGATGTATTAAACTATTTGATGGTGTAAGTATAAGCCATTATAGTTATAAACAATCTTAGGCCAGTCTCGTTTGAAGCAGTAACGGGTTCTACCAATATAGTTGCAGCTAATGATTCCTCTAAAAATTTGTTAAATTGAATGAGCCTACGTTATAAACAAAGGTCCATTACCATTTGTAGGCTCGGTAAAACAGTATAAAGGCTTGGCTGTCCTCTGTGCAGTCTTTCATAGGCGGTGGGCTGGTGGCCTTATGTTTTGGTTGAAGTATCCCAACAGTTCCCCTAAAATGGCATTGAAGATAGAAAAGTAATGCATGGAAGTCTAGAAGCCCGCCAAGTTCTTTCTCCCCATCTTAGGTGAAAACGCTGCTGGATCGCAGGCCTGTTTACGGATGAATGGTTTCTTTATTACGTCGTAGTATTACACACAATTTTTGTGTAATTAAACGATACCACAGTTGATGACGGCAAACAGTCTCTTGTTTCCATCGTTGGTTACGATGTTTTGTATGTAACTATTGTTTAAATACATGTATTAAGTATATTGCGGAGATATACCCCCAGAGTTAGAAAAAGAATTCACAGTCAACAAAATGGTGGCTAATTTTTTAGATTTGAGTTTCGGCATCGGGTTCATTACCATTTTAGATGGGCAAATTTATTTTCACGTCTGCCTACCAGAAAGAACGTAATAAATACGCATACACTTATTTTAAAAGTAACCATCCACCATGTGTACGCAAAGGTATTATTGTAACAGAATGTCATAGATATGCTAGAAACTCAGTCAATGAATTAGAATATACGCACATGATTAGTTTGTTTAGACTTAGGTTGCATAGATGTGGATATCCTTATAAGTTTATCCGTAAGCATATGTTAAATTTTGACGGTTCATCTATGTGTTATAAGGGTCAGGGCCGTTTATCTCGGTATAAGAAAAAGAATCATAAAACAAGATACTGTCCAATTACTTTTAACAGGCTGGACGGTAGACATATCATTGCGAAAAAGCTTTTGAATAGAGCAAAAAAGGTTGTTTTTTTTTAAACCATGCTACAGAGTACAAGTGAAGAATAAGACCTTGTTACTAACAAATAGGAAACTCCACAAGAAAATGAGAAATTATATTGATTACATGAGATGGAGAGTGGGTACAGATAATGTCGCACGCTGGTGAAATTCTGGCAGTTAATAATTATGTAGTGTAAGACGGTACCTTGCTGAAGTTTTCCTTGTGGCATTTAGATAACTGTATTAAATATGTAAGAGGTATTACATAATTTACGCACACACTGGCTTAGAGTTTGTATTTGAAAGTCATATAATTCTAAGGCGGTGCCCAGCTGTTTTTCAGTGTAGTTGTTTTCGACAGGCATTTTTTGCATCATGGACTGCTGGTATGCACTCCCGTATTTGATAATACCATATATTTTAACTCTAAAACGTTAACTGAAAATTTTTGATTAGATACAAACCTCGGACGCTTGTCTGAGTACAGTGGCCTGTTAATTGGCGGAGTTTTTTCTCCCGAATCGGAATTACTTAGGTGTTTGTATGTTGCTTCAGTATTGCCACGAGGTGTCTTTATATGATTTTAGTGCATTTCGAAGCATCTCTGCTTGGTTTCATTTGTTTAACGGCGAAATCATGGGCACTCACATCCAGTGGTTGAGTTTTCGAATGACACACACTGTGTATAACTGGACATGAACACATGCGGACATGTTGACAATTTTAAGGTATATGGTAGTTTAATGCAACGTGCGTTTGGTTCCGGCAGGTGTTCACTGATTGATTCTAATTTGATGGTACTGTATGCTTTAGTTCTTAAAATGTTAACTAAAAAATTTGATTGGATACTGACATTTGATGCTTGTCTGAGATTTTGGGGGCCATACTACGATGTATATGGTTTCACTAGATCCGGAATTTGCTTTGATGATTATGTCTGCTTAGTTGTATGTTACGGTATATCTCTGTGTGTTTTAGAGAGTGTTTCAACGCTTGGTTCTATTCAGATAGGTGATTTTCGATGGGCTCAACAGCGGCGTGTGTTTGGTTTGGACAGATATTAACATTAATAGTTATAAATTGGTAATACCATATGCTTTCATTCATGTTATTGTAACTGAAACATTCGATTGGATAAAATAACTTTGTTCGCTTGTCTGGGTATGCTGGCTTATTTCTGGGCGGAGATGGTTTCCCCCACCCCACGATACGGAGTTTGCCTTGGAGTTTTGTATGTTTCTTGGTATATTTTATAGTATGTCTCTGAGTGCTTTAGAGTGTGTTTCAATACGTATCTACTTGTTTTCATCTGGTGACATGAACCTTGCGTCCAATTGTAAAATTTTCGATTCTTACACACTATATACAACAGGACATGAACACATACGGCAGTGTTGACAATTTCGTGGTGTATAGTGCACTTTTCGGACACCAGATCATGTATTGTACTATGTTGGAGATGGTTATTTGTGGTTGTTTTTTGCTTAGTTTTCATAGTTCATGCCGGGTCCCTCTTTATTTCTTACTAAATCATTTTGACGGGGAATCAATAAATTCGGCTGGCTGGCGGAGATCATGCGGTGTGACCGGAGGTCTAGGCGGATAAGTGGGCTGGAGGCTCTTGGTAGATGAATTTGCTTAAATGTTGGGAGGTTTTGCTCAGAATTCGGACGAAATTTTTGTATGTGCTCGAAATTCGAGATTGGTTTTCATAGTTTCTGTGACGGTGCCCGAATGGTTTCACTCAATGTGTTAAGATAAGTATGTCGCATTGTCACAATTTGGAGAGGATTTTTGTTGTTGTCCTAGGATTGGATATAGATTGTAGTGGCTTCGGATTTCGGGAGTGACCCCGCCACCTGAATTGTTTTATGAGACTCATAGGACGGACAGATATTTTGGTGGAGTTTTGAGCAGAATTACGGTATAATTTTCCTCGGCTATATATAGGGTATCGACTTTCAAAGATAATACGTCATATGCGGAACGTGCATCAATCTTGGCTGATTACACAGACTAGTAATACCTATCTAATACTTGAATTAATTTTATCATAAGAACATGGATTGGGTCAAGGATATAACAAGACTGCTTCTTAGTGATAAGGTGTACCATTCTTATGATCACATGGATATGAGGATGGATAGATTGCTTGTTGACTCAGAAGATGTTTTTTGGATGGCAAACAGCTCCCGTTTTGTTCTCAAACAAATGCAAGTAACCAATGACGCATATAAAAAAAAATTTAGGAACAGAAGGCAGATTAGATGATCATCACAATTACTACAGACACTTTTGTCTTATCATCTACGATGTTCAAAGTGATTGCACGGTTAAACTGGTAGCCTCTTTCAATAAGGATATGGCTAGGTTCTTGCACACAATGAATAATGATTTAAAGCAAATGGTGTACAAAAATCTCCATAATCACTTTTTTCATGGAAGATATTAACTTCGATGAAGACATGTAAACAATTTTGCTTAGGGGTTTTCTTCGGATTTGGGCCAGATAGGCAAGGAGCGTTGCGCGCGTAAAGGCCTTAACTTGCCATTTATTTTTCGCAAGGGAATTTATCTGGTGGTGTTTCCGGGGAATTCGTCGGGCTACTATTGTGCATGTCGGGATGTGTTGATACATGATGTTTGGAAGTGATTATAATTTTACGTTTGATTAATCAAAATTAACCAAACTGCTTTTAAACAGTTGGACACGGCAGATTGTGTTTGCATTTAATGTGGAATATTTAAATGGCACTTTTCTGCGTGCCAGTTCATTCATTTCATTAATACAACTTGATGCTGCATGACTCATGGGTACAGTGGTGAAGAGTATATACTTTATGTGTCAAGCCAACCAATACATATACATAAAAAATGTCCCTTATCACGAAATCTGTTCGATTAGCAGTTTAAGCGCAAAGTACGCTTAAATCCCTCAAGATATTTGAAGGCTTTACATGAGAAAATACTCATAACAGTTAGTAGAGGTATAGATTATTCGAAGGGTATGGGTGCATGTGGAGAGTAATTCTCATAAGCTGCATCAGCTGTGATGGTATATTGACGCAAACTAAAATATAAACAATTTTGTAGAATAGGTTAGTCGTGAGTCTTTTCGTCTTTCTTGCAGAATCTGCTGGTCAAGTTCTTTTTGCATACAGGTGTGTGTTTTTGTTGTTGTTTTGTTGGATTAAGTGTCACGCTGGCACAGTGTAGTTTCAGTGGTGTAGAAAGATTTCAGGTTTCCCTTCGGGCATTATTGTAGGTATAGGCGAGTGACTGGTTAGAATCACTTAATCAACCTTCTATCAGCCAGCTAGATGGCCCCTTCATACCCAAGCAAGGGTTCTTAGCACTATCATACGTCAACTTGACTAGTTGTTTGTTACCCAAAAGTACTGTACTTGACCTTTTCGGGGTTTTATTATATTCTACTGAGTAAACGGACACCATAAGAAGATGAAAACGGAATACCTGACGTCTTAATAGACTTTTGTAGGCAAGTTGTCTGATGTTTTGAATTCTAGTTTGTATATTTCTGTAGGTTTTGAAAACAAAAGATTAATAAGCATTTGTATGGGGTTGGGATTAATATGTTTGTTTCTGTTCCATGACAGTCGAAATACAGAGCGCTGTCCACTGCTCCTAGGTTTTTAAATTTAGTTTGTTATCAATGCACTTTTTATTTCTAGTGATATTTAGCACTACAAATTTTCTTAAACCGAATAAACCTAATACGAACTGTCCCACTAGGTAGTTTTGGAGAGTAGTACGATATACCGGTAGTATGTAAACTGCTTTAAAGTATACAGTTACCAGTGTCAGCTGTAATCAAAGGAACCTGAGGCTGCTCTGTAAGACCGTAAATACACACACACATATATATAAGAAAAAGTAAAGGTCCAATGGTACCCCTGAAGAACTGGAGAACTGAGACCTCAAAGGAAGATTCGCCTTTCAGTAAAACGTGTTGTGTCTGGCCCATAGAGAAATTATTTTGAAGGTTGACAATATCAATGTCACATATGCTGCCATATGATATTTATTTTATTATACCGAACAAAGTTTTGTACATAAAATACTTTAAAATATTTTTAATTAATTTAATTTAACAATTTCATCTTCGGCGCGGTAATCGCTTCTATACACATTGAATAGTGACGTCACTACTATAAGTTTACAAGGGAGGGAATCATATGGCTAAAAAATTGAAGCAGTTAACTGTCCTTATATGGGGAGAGGGATAACGACAACAGGCCGCGCATGGTATTGTTATGCGCATGTGCAAATGTCGTGTAAAAATAGCCATCTAAATATAGCCATCCCAAATAAAAGTATATTTTTAGATAAATAGCCTTAAGGTAGAACGCGACCCCTTCACAAAACTTTCGAGTAGCCTCTTGAAAATTTGCGTGTGTAAATTTTGACCATTTTTCAAACAAGATGCAGTTTATTTTATACAAATAGAGGCAACCGGTTTTGTACACGAGACGTCAAAGTTGACCACCAAAGCCCGTGTTTGAAACTGACGTTGCCGCGTATCCTTGGCAACTATTACGGGTACTGCAACGGCACCAGCCAACTAATTTTCTTAAATTATACATTAGGCTATTCGACGAGAATTATTTTTTCCTTTATGGTGGTGTAAAAATCATTGTTTTACACCGACAAATATTTGAAAAAATGGAAAGAAAATCGCCGTTTTTGACTAAAAATTGACGTTCAGTTTCGCAGCATTTTTCGGCTTTAAATCAGCATATTACAAAATCCCTGAGTTAAATTTTTGATTTGTTTTAATAAACGGTGTTTAAAATTTTAAACCGAGTCCAAAAGACAAATAAAACTGGGGGTCACCGACTTAGTTTTTTCTGTACATGTGATTTTATTTCCCCCACCCCCATGCGTAAATTTTTGTACTGAATTCAATGTCTGCAGATACGTTTGAGACATCATATTTGGCCATTGGTTTAGCTTATCAGCTGCACCATTTAGTGTTTTACGGGGTTTTCTTAAGAAATAACAAAAAAAGAACAAACATTTTTTTCCATTGGCAAGAGGTTTATATATAAACAATGATGAAAATGTATTAAAAAGTGAAATCTTAGTACATTTTCATATATTAAATAACGTGCCACGGGGAAAAAAATCCGAAGCGTTTGGTATCTTTAAATGCGTCAAGTGGACACAATTTGCTATAATTAAGGTGGAATGCCCTAAATTCAGAAGTTATTGGGCTCCGTTTCGACATTTTGTTTAATTTAAAATCCAGGATATTCCCTCATATAAGGGTATTTACATTTTTGATATTTCTGTAACGTTTTTCTCCGCAAACCTTAGACTCCATTTTTGATAAACCGTGATTTCACGTCCGTCGGACTGTTTTCGTAAATCGTTTTGTTCAGTCAACAAGTATCTGCATTTAAAATGGTATATAATTTGTGGTGATCACTTAACCTTAGACTCGATCTTTACGTTAAAGTTTCGTCAGAGCGACAAATATGACGTTGAGTTTTGAATAAAAAATATGCTTTAATCTTGTCTAATGTAAAACCCAAGCAATATAATTTGACTAAAAAGTAATATGATGATGAAACTTTGTTGTGACTGTATTTAATCGCAATGATATTTGTTTCTGTAAATTTCATTTTAAAGATAAACTCTATTTTTAGATCAAAATAGCCTTAAACTCTGTTACCGTGGGCGAAATTATTACGCTGAATTACATTACTCTACCCCTACCCCAGATAA
Organism: Mercenaria mercenaria; assembly: GCF_021730395.1. NCBI lineage: Eukaryota > Metazoa > Mollusca > Bivalvia > Venerida > Veneridae > Mercenaria > Mercenaria mercenaria. The sequence continues at coordinate 18,913 of NW_026461343.1, read as the reverse complement.
AAATACGTAAGTAAACGGGTTTTCTCGTATGTCTTGTGATAAATTTTTACATTTTTTAAAGAAGAATTTAGTAAAAAGAGTCCTTTACAACTTTGCAAGGATTCTGAATTACCCTTAATTATGAATTTATACATGTTTGATACACACGACATTTGAAATTTACAAAAATAATAAAAAAATTATAAGGGGCCCTATTCGTTATGTCATCATATGGAAAAACATCACAAACTAAATAACTTTATATAATTTTCCCGTTTTGGAAAATATTTCGATTGTTTCGAAGTAGTTAGACACCCCGATTCCAAATAAAGTGCAACCACGGGGAAACCGAATTTAAATCCATTTTTCGGACTGTTGCCGAAAAGGTTAATTTATAACAACGCAGATAGAACGCTCTCCGGATGTTTTAAGAAAGTTATCCTGTATTCATAGACCACTAATAGGAAAGATATCCATATATAAATTTTTCCTAAATTAGGACCATAAACTTAACAAGTGCAAGTAATTACCTGCTAAAAAGATAGATATTCCCATAAAAATAAAAAAGAAAGATAACTGTTTGTTTTGTTTAGCCCCTGTTTTCTGTTCGACAACGGTAACCTACCAGTGTTCCTAAATAATAACTTTCAACTTCACATCAAAAAAATCGGTGGGGAGGACGAAGCTTTGGGAAAAAGAATTTTCTACCAAACGTCACGCCCAAACCAGGGACGAAAAGCGATTCATAGACTGGGGCTAGCGGATGGGGTAAAAGAAAGTACAAGAAAATTGTTTGTTGTGATGGAAACCCCTCGCTGTAACTCATCAGCGTTAAACATGTATATTTCTATGTTTAATTACTATTTGGCGACTCAAGATCGTAACTTTGTCCCATAGGACCGAGGGCTCAAACCCTTGCTAGTCCTGGTTTCGTATTTACGAGATATAGGATTTGTACCTATGGTATATGTGCAAGACTTTATTTTATTTATTTTTTTTTAATAAGCGTCCTAGAATTGTCAACTCGCAATTGTAACAATTTTCAAACAATTTTAGCAGTTCACTCACCAGAATTTCATAAGCAACCGCTTATGCGTTAATGTAACTTTGGGTTTGTATCGAAGCGATACCTCTTACTGAGCCGTGCCATGGAAAAACCAACATAGTGCAATTTGCGATCAGCATGGATCCAGACCAGACTGCGCATCCTTGCTGTTCGCTAAGGGTTTTCTCTAATTACAGTAGGCTATGAAGCGAAAGCACGGATCCTGACCAGGACTGCCGCGGATGCCAGGCTGGTTTTGGATCCATGCGGTTTGCAAACCACTATGTTGGATTTTCTCTGGCGGGGCTCAATCATGGATTGCATTGAACCTCATACTCAAACAGTGCCTTTGCTATAAAATTTTCAAATATTCTGACTAGTAAACCCAATCCCCCGTCAAAATTGTGAACTTTTGGGCGTGGGCTGATATTAACCGGAAGAGACCATAGAAAACTATTCTTATTGTCATATGTTAGCTAGGCGGAGAAGTTAGGACGGAAATAGAAAAATGTAGTCATTGGGGAAATGTGCGGGCGTGCGTGCGTGTGGGTTATGGAGGAAAAGGGACAATATCAAGAAAACACGAAAAAATTTAGCTTTACCCTCGGGAGGCAAACTTAAAAATATATAAACGCTGGTATAATACGGGATCTATATATTTTACAATAATTGCTTTTAACTTTTGGGGTTCAAATTGTGAAATCTCCGACTATCTACACAATTCCCATATGTATGAATTCCTTCATTTAGCAGTGATTACAACGGAAAACTTGTTAATTGGTACTAAAGAAGAAAAGATGAAAAAAAAAATCATATTAAAGAAAAATTATTAAAAGCGATATTCAAAATGCTAAATTCATGATGTATCGACGTACGCAGACGCGAATAGGTAAAAAATTTTACGCATGGGGGGGGGGAAATAAAAATCACATGTATAGAAAAAAACTAATTGGGTGACCCCCCAGTTTTATTTGTCTTTTGGACTCGGATACATTTTAAAAAAACCGTTTATTGAAACAAATCAAAAATTTAATTCAGGGATTTTGTAATTTTGCTGATTTAAAGCCGAAAAATGCTGCGAAACTGACGTCAATTTTAGCCAAAAAACGGCGATTTCCTTTCCATTTTTCAAATATTTGTCGGTGTAAAAAATGATTTTTACATCACCTAAAGGAAAAAGTAATTCCCCAGTTTTGTACAAAGGGAAAGAAATTATTGTTAGAGTTCAACACTAATTTCAAAACCCGAAGCCGAACAAGTCATGAAGTATGTTAAAAGTCTTTTTTTACGGCAATAGTGCATTGAAATAAAACAGCTATATAGCATGCTCTGTATTAGTAGTCTCCCTTTTATGTAAACATCACTGTTATCAAAACTAGAAAGAAACAGAACTTAAGTGCAGACAAGTTGGGGTTGAGGCGCGTTTTTGGAACATTGGCTTCCTTGTTGGATATTCTTCTTGTTGTATCAGTATTATAGATTAACCATGCCTTAAAACTGTGTCATGTTTCGATAGCTACGGCTGACCCATGGTATCTGTGAGTACTATGGATAACATGCTCCGCATATTTTTGTACTTCAAAAGCATCATGTAGCTGGTAAAATGGTATATATGAGTATTTTAGACAGCTAGCTCCGACTGTTGTCCTGGTTAGATACAACGCTGGTCATGGTATATATCATTACTATGTTCACCATGCTCCAACCATTGTTGTGTTTCTGTTACCTCAGCGGAGCAGGTAAATACCATTACTATAGTTATCCATGCTCCAACTGTACTGATGGTTCAGTAACAACAGCTTGAGGACGGTCTATATAAGTACTATAGATAACCATGCCCAAACTGTTATCATGGTTCGATAACAACAGGTAGAGCATAGTATGTATCAGTATTATAGTTAATCATGACCAAACTGTAATTATGATGGTTCGGTAGCAACAGATTGAGCACTGTATACATGAGTACTATAGATAAACATGCTAAGCTGTTGTCATATTTGGTGGGCAACAGCTGGCGTTAATTTATATTTAGAACTATAGGTTACCATGACCTAACAGTTGTAATGCCCAGTAGCAAAATGTAACATGGTTCGGTAGCAACAGATTGAGCACGGTAATATGAGTACTATAGATAAACATGTCGTAACTGTTGTCATCGTTTGTTAACAACAGCTGGATCGTTATTTATATCAGAACTATAGTTAACCATGACCTAACAGTTGTAATGCTCCAGTAGCAAACTGTAATGATGGTTCGGTAGCAACAGATTGAGCACTGTATATATGAGTACTATAGATAAACATGCCGTAACTGTTGTCATTGTTTGGTGACAACAGCTGGAGCATTATATATATCAGTACTATAGTTAACCATGACCTAACAGTTGTAATGCTCCAGTAGCAAACTGTAATGATGGTTCGGTAGCAACAGATTGAGCACTGTATATATGAGTACTATAGATAAACATGCTATAGCTGTTGTCATTATTTGGTGACAACAGCTGGAGCGTTATTTATATCAGAACTATAGTTAACCATGACCTAACAGTTGTAATGCTCCAGTAGCAAACTGTAATCATGGTTCGGTAGCAACAGATTGAGCACGGTATATATGAGTACTATAGATAAACATGTCGTAACTGTTGTCATCGTTTGTTAACAACAGCTGGATCGTTATTTATATCAGAACTATATTAACCATGACCTAACATTGTAATGCTCCAGTAGCAAACTGTAATGATGGTTCGTAGCAACAGATGAGCCCCTGGGATATATGAGTACTATAGATAAAACATGCCGTAACTGTTGTCATGGTTTGGTGACAACAGCTGGAGCATTATATATATCAGTACTAATAGTTTAACCATGACCTAACAGTTGTAATGCTCCAGTAGCAAAATGTAGTGATGGTTCGGGAGAAACAGATTGAGCATGGTATAAATGAGTACATAGATAACCTGCCCTAACTGTTGTCATTGTTTGATGACAACAGCGGAGCGATTTATGGTCGAGTACTATAGTTAACCATGACCAACCCTTGTAATGCTCCAGTAGCAAACTGTAATGATGGTTCGGTAGCAACAGATTGAGCCGGTATATATGAGTACTATAATTTAAAATTTGCCCGTAACTGTTGTCATTGTTTGTTAACAACACTGTAGCATTGTATATATCAGTACTTAAGTTAAACCTGACCCAACTGTAAATGATAGCTAGCAGCAGCTCGAGCTTTGGGAATATATGAGTACTATAGATAACCAGGCCCCAACTGTTAACCATGTTTTAGCCAGTGTCGTGGTCCGGTAGCATCAGCGGGAGCGCGGGATATTTGAGGGAATAGTTAACAATGACCTAACAGTTGTAATGCTCCAGTAGCAACAGCTGGAACATGGTATACATGAGTAATATAAACAACCATGCACCAACTTTTGCCTGGTTGATAACAACAGCATATATTTGTACATGCGTGTAGTTAACAATGTCCCAAAGGTTTCTATTGTTCGGGTAGCAAAATCAGAAGCCCAGCTTATTTAAACCACCCAAATGTAGCATGGTATGTATTTTTTAGTATAGTTATTCACATTAAAAACAGCTGGAGCATGGTATATTTTGAGTATCTTAGATAACCATACATTGACTTTTGCCGTGGTTAGGTTTCAACAGCTAGAGTTTGCACATAACAGTACATGTACTATAGTTAATAATGTGCCATTGTTGCTTTTTGGGGACGGAGATGGTTTTATTATTATATATCCATGTTCTGACTGTTGTCCCGTAAACCCAGCTGAAGAATGGTAATTACCAAAAGAATTTGTATCCATTTCCAAACTGTACTAATGATTCGATAAAAAAAAGCTGAAACATGGTATATATCAATATTACAGTTTCCCAATTCCCCAGGTGGTGCATAATATATATGAGTATTTTGGATTTAAATATGCCATGACAGTTGAGTTGGTTTGAACCCGTCTGAAATATTTTTCCTTACAGCTTATTTTTGTTGTAGGACTACTATCAAATACGTAGCTCTGGGTGTGATTTGATGCTCTGTGCTTCTGAGAAATCTACCCTTACCTATTATCTTTTGGTTCAGACATCGGGGTCATGGTATTTATTAGTGCTATAATCATCCATGCTCAAACTGTAGTTATGGTTCAGTAGCAACAACTGTAACAGATATAGGGTACTATAATAACCATGTTCGGGCTTGTTGTCCGCGGTTTCGGTTAAATACAGTTGAGCTGGTATATATCAGTACTAGATTTAACCATTAAACAGTTGTACATAATGCACCAGAAGCAACAGACGAAACAGGTATACATGAGTAATATAATTAAACATGCACCGACTCTTTTCGTGGTTTGTTAACAACAGCTAAATTTGCATATATCCGTTCAGCACTGTATTTACAATGTCCCAACTGTTGATATTATTCGATAACAAAAGCGGGAAACCTAGTTAACTCTAGCATAGCATGGTAATATATCATACATAGTTTTTCATGCCCCCAACTGGGAGTGATGATTTGATAGCGACAGTGAAGCACGGTAAGTATGAGTAAATATCGATAACCATGCCACAACTGTTTTTCATGGTTAAGTATCAACAGAAAGAGCACGGTATATATCAGTATTACAGATAACCATGTTTTGGCGGTTGTTGTGGTCCAGTGATAACAGCTTGAGCACGGTAAATTTTGAGTATTGTAAAAACAAGATAACCATGCCCCAGTTGTTGTCAAGGTTTGGTATCAACTAGAAGAGGTATATAACCAGTAATTACAGATAAGCAATGTTCTGGATTTTTGTTATGTTGAGTAAAAACAGCGGGGGCAGGGTAAATATGAGTACTATAGATAACCATGCCCAACCCGTTGTGACGGTTTTGGTTTTCAACAGGAAGACATTGTTTATATCAGTATTTTAGATAACTATAAATTTGGCTGTGGTTCAGTAACAACAGTGGAAGCACGGTTATATATGAGTTCTATAGATATCAGTATAACAAAATAAACCCTGTTCGGCTGTTTTTTTTTTTTGTTTTCCCTAACAACAGCGGGAACATTGAAATATGAGTACTAAAAGAAAACCAATACCCAACTGTTGTCATGGTTTGGTATCAAAAGGAAGAGCATGGTTGATATCAGTATTCATGCACCAATTATAGTGATGTTTGATACGAAAGTTAAGCACGGTAAGTATGAGACATTAATAACAATGTCCCAACTTTTGTCCATGGTTTTATGTCAACAGAAAGAAACCGGTAAAAATGTCAGTATTACAGATAATCATGTTATGGCTGACAACAACGGGGGCATGGTAAATACAAGGACTAAGATACCCAAACCCCAAATGTTGTCATGGTTTGTTAACAGGAAGGCATGGTATACAATCAGATTCATGCATAACAGTGTGGTTTGATAGCGATAGCGATAATTAAAGCACGATAAGAATGATTACTATAGATAACCAGGTCTCAACAGTTGTCTTGGTTGATATCAACAGAAAGAGCACGGGATATATCAATTTTACAGATAACCATGTTCTGGCTGTTGTCGTGGTTCAGTTACAACTGCCCTAACTGTTATCATGGTTTGGTAACAACAGGACGAGCATTTACAGATGCATATGTTCTGGCTGTTGTTGTCTTTTGATATATATGAGTACTACAGATAACCATGCCCTAACTGTTGTCATGGTTTGGTATCAACAGAAAGAGCATGGTATATATCAGTATTACAGATAACCATGTTCTGATAGTTTTTTGGAGTTCAGTAACAGCAGTGGAAGCATGGTAACTATGAGTACTGCAGATAACCATGCTCCAACTGTTGTCATGGTTTGGTAACAACAGGAAGAGCATGGTAAATACAGTATTACAGATGTCCATGTTCTGGGGTGTTGATGTGGTTCAGTAACAATAGTGGGAGCAAAGGTAAATTGGTACTATAGATAACATGGAAACCCCAAAGTTGTCATGGTTTGGTACAACAGGGAAAAGCATGGTATATATTAGTATTACAGTTGATCCATGTACTGGCTGGTTGTTATTTTTTTCATGCACAATCGTGGAGCTTGGTAAATATAAATTAACTATAGATATAACCATGGGCCCCCAACTGTTGTAGGATTTGGTTAAACAACTGGATGAGCATGGTATACTATCTGTATTACGGATAAACCATGTTCAGGCTGTTGTGGTGGTTCAGGGAACAATAGTGGAGGCTTGGTAAATTTGAATTAGTTAGATAACCACGCCCCCAAAACTGTTGGTCATGGTTTGTAACAACAGGAAGAGGCATGGTTATATATTCAGTATGACAAATGGACCCATGTTTGGCTGTTGTTCTGGTTCAGTAACAACGGTGGGAGCTTGGGTTAAAATAGGAGTATTTCAGATAACATGGACCCTAATTTGTTGTTCATGGTTTGGTATACAAACAGGAAGAGCAGTATTATATCAGTTATACAGATAACCATTGTTTTGGATGTTGTATATTTCATGGCACCTATAGTGGAAAGCTTTGGTTTAAGATGTAATAATATAGATAAAAAAACCATGCCCCAACTGTTGGTCATGGTTTTAGGTAAACAAAACTGGAGAAGCAATGGTATATATCAGTTTTACAGATAACCTGTTTCTGGGCTGTTGTTGTGGTTCAGGAACAATAGTGGAAAGCTGGTTAAAATATGAATTTACTATAGTTAAACCATGACCAACGGTTGTCATGGTTTGGGTTAACACAAAGAAGAGCATTGGTAGATATCAGTATTACAGATAAATCATGTTTCTGGCGGGTGTTGTGGTTCATAATAACAGTGGGTGCTTGGTAAATATGAATTACTATTTAGGATAACCCATGCCCAACGGTTTGGTTAACAACAGGAAGAGGCATGGTATATATCAGTTATTACAAATGACGATGGAATATGTGACTTGAAAGGATAACTGCCCTGCCTGTTGTCAATGGTTTTGTTTACATATACAAGGAAGAGCATGGTTTATATCGGTATTTCACCGATGTAGTTGTTTCTGGCTGTTGTTGTGGTCGATATATATGAGTTCTACTTAAAACAATGCTATAACTATTATCATAGGTTGATGACAATACAGCTGGGGCCATTGGTATATATCAGTGAACTATAGTTTACCATGGGCCACCAGTTGGCTTCTGCTGGAACATGGTATGTTACAAGAGTTAATTAAATAATCATGCACCGACTCTTTTCGTGGTTTGATTAACACAGCCATGATGTCAGTTAGTTATGGTTCGCGTTAGCAGCAACTGCTAACATGATATAGAGTACTATAGGATGAGAGGGTTGTATTTTTATCAGTTACTATAGTTAAACATGGACCAACTGTAGTGGTTGGTTTTCGGGGTAGCAAAAGATTGAGTACGGTATATATGAATTATAATAGATAACCATTGCTCTAAACTGTTGTCGTAGTTTGGTAACTAAAAAAACTGGAAGACATGGTTTATATCAGTATTTTCAGAAGGCTATGTTTTGGCCGTTGTGTAGGTGTCGTTAAACTACTGCAGGATCAGGTAATTATAAGTACTATAGATAAACCCATTCCCTAACTGTTGTCATGGTTTAAATGAACAGGAAAGAGGCACGGTTTTATATCGGTATTACAAATACCTTTGTTCTGGACTGTTGTATGTAGCAAATTTACCAGGGAGAGTTTTTCTGTCAATAAAGAAGCATTTGCAAACGTATGAATTCCAAAAATGCTAAGATAAAATGGACAAAAGATTATTAAAATTATCAAAATTTAAAAGGTATTTAGCCTAATATCAGGTTTTTCTCTGATTTTTATTTGTACTAGGATATTTAAAGGAACAATAAAACTATAGGGAAAATAAGTTCCCTTTGCAAAGATTGTTTTTTCAGTGAATGAAAAGTGAGTTTCAATAGACCTTGAAGAAAAAGTGTGTTTTTTTTAATGATCGTTTGAAAAAGGATTCCAAGCCTTTTTAGCGGTTCTTAAGGTAGTCGGAAGGATCATTATCATAAACTCGGTGCAGCTGATGAAAAAACTACGCCACCGATTCCCCTCAGTTTTTGCTTTTGGAACAAAACTAAGTTGTTTTGAGGTTGTTCTTGGGATCTCTCAAAATTACTTGCTGGCTGATAGAGTTCCAGCAAGTCTTTATCTAGATTCGGTGATTGGTCATTGCAATGCTTTGTATTGCGTGAACCTAGAATTTAGAAGTCACTCTTATTGGGGAGGGACCACAGAAAAATGGAAAATACTAAAAGGTTAAAAATTTACAGAAGGATAACCTGGAAAATGAATAAACTTTCTATGACTACATTTTCCAATTGTAATATAATCTGAAAAAAATCATCAATGGGAAAGAGCTTCTATTTAAATCTGATATAATTGCCGATTCTACTATTGCAAACTTACCATTTATATAAATAAGGAAGGACCTTCTCTTGCTTTGTTTCTGATGGAACAATATCTTAGATTTGACAATCAGTATTTTCAAAGAATATTTCATTTGAAAAAAGCAGCCAGAGACTGCCTATCAGAACCAGGCATGTTGGAAGTAAGTGTAAACTTGATATTGATTAGTGTTACAAGTACAAAAAGAGTTGGGGTTTTTTAAGAGGTAACAATTTATACTAGAAAACTGAAACACGTTCTTTTTCTTAATATCTAGGAATGGGACTGTTAAAAAACATGTGTGGTGTAATTGTTACCACAATTTTTAAACATAATCTGTAAATTTTTATTACACCTTTTAATCTTCAAAACTTTATTTGTTTATAGTGCAAATATTTTCCTTTGTCTGGTAATATCATGTCCATTAGGGGTTTGATAGTTTTTGTTATAAAGTGCACTTGTGAACAGGTATGGGAATCCAATAAAATCAACCACTATTGCAATTTTTTTGTAGTGTAATGAGTGCACTTAAAAAATACACATTTGAACAATCCGAATTATTTTTTTGCATTTTGTTGTATGCCAGATTGAGTTAAGTACAATATTAAACTATAAATCCAATTTAATTTGTGAGAAGTCCTTTAATGTCTTTCTATATTATAAACTACAAGTATTGGACTATAATATAAAACTAATCATACCTAAATATTTCATTCAATAAAAAGTTTTATGTGTGTAAAGGTTTTACCTTCTTTTGGGTTTCTCTCACTATATGAAAAATGGACTTATCCGTTTTGGTTTTAAACCGCGATAATCAGTATTACAGATTAAAACATGTTCTCTGGCTGTTGTTGTGGTTCGGTAAACAACTGCTGGAGCATGGTTTATATGAATACTATAGATAACCTTGCTCCGACTTGTATAATGTGGTCGGTAATAAACATCGACAGATGGTATGATTTTGTAACTGACAATGCTATATGCTGCTGTAACCACATCCATGAAACAGGTGGTGCCTAAACTTTCTTTAGTACTGAAATAACAAGAAAGCTCCGGCTTTTGGTACGGACCATTGGACAACAGTCAGGAGACATGTTTATTCTATAGTTTGATACAAACAATGATCCGGATTTTTGTTGTTAACACATACCATGAAAATAGGTGGGTCATGAGTATTATGGTATGATAACAGACCGTACTCCTAGCTGTTGTTTACACAAACACGACTAACAGTTGCGGCATGGTTGTAGCTATAGTACTAATATAGGCAAATTCTCTTGCTGTTGTATAACAACAAATAACCATTGTGAGAACATTTTGGGCCTGTTGTATATTAGTTCCTGTAAAACCCGCTGGGCTCTGCTGTTTGTTACACCCACGGACAACCACTGGGGCCTGGTTACTTTTAGTACAGAAAGGAATCCATGCTCTATCTGTTGTTACTGGTCAATGAAAAAACAGGGCGGAGCATGTTTATTTTATTGTTTACGGTTACTGGGATAACATGCTTTTGCCTTTTTGCTTCGGACCATGGACAAATGCCGAAGTAGGTTATTTATTTGATTACAAACCTTGCTCTAGCTGTTGTTACACAAAACCACGAAACAATTGTTGGGACCTGGTTTTCTACTTTATACTGATACAGATCTGCTGTAGCTGTTGTTACTGGAACCGTTTGACAACAGCCGGTGAATAATTATTATAGTACTGGATTACTACCATGCTTCACGATGTTGTAAACGCAAAACCTTGACAATTGGTTGGGGCTCCTGTTTATCTAAAGTTCTAATACTGTCCGTGCTCTCCGGTTCTTACACAAACCATGTGTTCAGTTGGGACCAGGCTTTCTTAAGCATGATACAGGGACATGCTTCCGTCTTTGGTTTCAGGACCATGACAACCGTGCAGAGCTTGCTTTTACTTTATTTTTACTTATTTTGTGGAGGTTTTAAACTCGCACCGGGACACAATCATAGGGTCATATGGCGACTCTTTCCTGCTTTGAGGTGGAGGAAGACCCAAGGGGGCCCTTTCCGTTGTATTATGTCATCACGAGCGGGGGGAACCTGGGGTAGAACATAACCGATCTTATTGTAAAGGCACAGCTTGACGGCTTCCTCACACTGAAGAATTTCTAACGCCGGCGCGTTAGGCTGGGGACCCCCTCATCGCATCATTGCCTCTTTACTGTTACACAAACCATGACATCCGTTTGGGACGTGTTTTCAACGTAGTGATGCAGAACATGCTCACCTGTTGTAGCAACAAACCATGACATAGTTGGGGCCTTGGTTATCTATAGTAATGGTACAGAGATGCCCACACCTGTTGTAAACTGGGAAATCATGAAAACAGTTGGGGCCTGGTTACATTAGTGCTGATTCAAAATCATGCGAGGCTTTAAGCTGTTGTTTACATAGCATGATAAACAGCTGGGGACCTGGTTATTTATAGTACGGATTCCAAAACAATGCCTCTGTCTGTTGTTACCAGTCCATGGGAAACACAGCCGGGACATTTCTTTTTCTATTGGACTTATATTAGCACTTGCTCAAGCTGTTGCCTCGGACTCAATGTCATCAGCCGTGGGCCAGTTTTGTACTGATTCAGGACCTTCCTTTGTGTTGTTGTATACACAAACCATGGGGGAAGTTGGGTCCTAGGTAATATACAGTTTACTTTACAGACCATTTGTAGCTGTTGTATAAAACAACCATGACAACGCCGTAGCTTGTTCATCTATAGTTACTGATCCAGGGTGGGGGGACACATGCTCCAGCTGTTGTTTCCGGTCATGGGACAACGGCCGGTACATGTTTTTCTATGTAGGATTTACCTAGTATGGCTAGCAGCTGTTGTAACGCAACCTTGACATGTGTTTGGAGCCTGTTCATCACATAGTACTAATAACACGGGACCATGTTCTTAGCTGTTGTTTTTCCGGCATCATGACAAACAGCCGGGAGCTGTTGATCTATAGTTACTGATTACAGGACCTTGCCCTAACTATTGTTTTAAACAATCATGACAACAGTTGGGATTTGATTATCTATAGTTATTGATGCAGGGGCAATGCTGCCAAGTGTTGTAAACACAAACCATGGACAACTTTTGTGGTTTTTTATCTAAGCATGTTGCAGACCATGCCGTAGCCTGATTTATTTTTAATATGATACAGGACCTTGCTCTAGTGTTGTTCCGGTCCAATGTACAACCAGCCGCAGAATGTTTATCTATTGGGAAATTGATTATTGACTATGCTTTAGCATTGCTACCGGACCATCGACAAACGCCTTAAGCAGGTTTACCTATTGTACTGATAGACCATTTGCTGTTGATGTTATATCCCGGCAATTGAGAAAAGATTGGTTCGTTGGTGTCTAGTACTAATTAAAGACCTGTCTAGCTGTTGTAACACATCCATGTGGATATATGTTGGGGGCTTATGACATTATGATACAGACATTTGCTTGTAGCTGTTGGTAAACCGGACCATGACATAACTGCCGGACGCAATGGTTTTCATCTATTGTACTAATACAAGGGGGGACAATGCTCTAGTTTTGTTGTTACCACAAACCATTGACAAAACAGTTGGGGAATGTGTATTTATAGTAATAATACAGACATGAGCCGTCTGTTGTTACCGGTCAATGAAACAGCCGGGAGCATTTTAACTTTTGCACTGATATAGGGGGGGACCATGTTCTAGCTGTTGCTTACCGGACCCATGAACAACAACCTCGGAGCATGGGTTTATCTAATTGTACTGATTTTTATACCATACCCAAGCTGTTGTAACCAAAACAATGCAACTGTTGGGGGGTCTGGTTTTCTCTATTAACAGATAACGACTATGTTTTAGCTTGTTGTTATACGGTCAAATGACAAACAGCCGCAGCATGTTTTTCGAATTGTAATGATTATAGGAATTATTAATCTAGCTTGTTGCTACCGGACAATGGCAAACAGCCGGAGCTGGCTTATCTATTGCCAATGTTTTACAGGGACATGCTCAAGCCTTTGTAAACCACAAACATGACTCTCAGCTGGAGCCTGGGTTATCGTTTTTGTTAACTAATACAGGAGTATTTTCGCTTATTGTTACCGGACTGGACCACGAGTCAGAGCCTGTTTACATACAGTTAATGCTACAGGCCATGCCCTAAAATGCTTGTTAACATCATGTCGACAACTGTTGGAATCTGATTATCTGTAGTACTGATACAGGGACCATGCTGTTAGCTTTTGTAACTCAAACCATGAAAGCAGTTGCGACCTGGCTATATTAATACAGATACAGATCATGCTCTAGCGGTTGTAAGCGAACCATGACAATACAGCCGGAGCATGTTTTATCTATTTACTTGAGTTTATTTTCCTACTGCAACTGTTGTAAAACACACCCTGGATAAAAAAAGTTTGGGTCTTGGTTATCTATAGTTCGATACAGACCATGCTCTAGTGTGTTACCGGTTAATGGACAACAGCCCGAGGTATGTTTATCTATTGTTAGGATATAGGACTATGCGGTAGCTGTTTGCTACGGGACAATGATACACAGCCTGAGCAGGTTTATCTATAGTACTGATACCAGAACCATGCTCTAACTGTTGTTACCGGGACAAGACAATAGCCGGAGCCATGTTTTTCTAATGTTACTGATTTTATACCATACACCAGCTGTTGTAAACACAACCATGAAAACGTTGGGGTTCTGGTTAAACTTTAGTTCGATTTACAGGACTTGCTTTGCTTTTTGTAAAACAACAAACCTGCAACAAGTTGGGGTCTGGTTAATCTACAAAGTAATGATTGCAACCCATGCTGTTCGGTGTAACACTGCCATGATCAATAACTGGGGTCTGTGTATCTATAAGTTTACTGATACAGGCCATGATGTAGGCTTCTGTAACTCAACCATGACCCATTTTTGGGACTTTGTTTATCTAAAGTACAGTGATACGACAATGTTCAAGCTGTTGTAATAACACAAAACCATGACCTGGGTATATAAGTTTACAGGAACCCAAGATCAACCTCTATCTTTGTAAAGCCGGTCAATTGACAACAGCCGAAAGCATGTTTTATATATTCGTAATGATTGTAGACCTGTTCTAGGGCTGTGTGTACCCGGGCCATGGACAAAGAGCGGGTGCTTGTTTATTCTATTGTACTGATTTATACCAACTCCAGCGTTGTAACGAACCATTAAAAAACAGGTTGGGGTTTGAGTTATCTAAAGTTTACTGATACATGACCATCGCTCTAGCTGTTGTTACCAGCAATGGGTCAACAGCGCAGGATGTTATCTATTGTAATGATTAAAGGGGAACCCATGTTCTAAGCTGTTGCTACCGGACCATGACAAGAAGCCGGAGCAATGGTTTATCTATTGTTACTGATTTATATCATACTCCAGCTGTTGTAACACAACCATGAAAACAGTTGGGGGTTGGTTATCTTTTTAGTACTGATACCAGGGGAACCATGCTCTAGGCTGTTTTAACGGTGCAATGACAAAACAGTCCGAGCATGGTTTATCTATTGTAATGTATAGGGGGGACCATGTTCTAGCTGTTGCTTATCGGACCATGACAAGAAAGCCGGATGCATGGTTTATCTATTGTACTGATTGTATATCTACTCAGCTGTATGTAACACAAAACCATGAAAAATAGTTGGGGGTTTGGTTATCTATTGTACTGATTACAGGGATCCATGCCTCTAGCTGTTGTTACCAGTCAATGACAACAGCCGAAAGCATGTTTATCTATTGTAATGATGTAGGACCATTGCTCCTAGCTGTTGTACGGACCATGACATGAGCCGGAGCATGTTTAATCTTTGGTACTGATTTATATCATACTTCAGCGGTTGTAACACAAACATGTATAAACAAGTTGGGGTTTGGTTACTATAGTATTGATTCTGGGACCATGGCTCCCAAGCTGGTTTTGTTTCAGGTTCAATGGGCAACAGGCCGGAAGCATGTTTTATCTATTGTATGATATAGGCCATGTTCTAGCTGTTGCTACCGGACCATGAAACAAGAAGCCAGAGCCATGTTTATCTATTTGTACTGATTTTACCCCATACTCCAGCTGTTGTAAACACAACCATGATAAACAGTTGGGGTTCGGTTATCTATTGTACTGATACAGACCATGCTCTAAGTGTTTGTTATTTTTTTTATCGGGTCATTGACAACAGCCGAAGCACGTTTATTCGTTTGTATTGATATTAAAACATGTTCTTGCTGTTGATACGGACATGACAAGAGGCCGGAGCTTATTTTATTTCTATTGTACTTAGTTTTACATAATTCCAGCTCTGTTTGTTACACAACATGAAAACAGTGGGGTGGGGTGTATTGTAGAGTACTGCTGATATAGATATGCTCTAGCTGTTGTTACGGTCAATGACAACAGCCGGGAGCAGGTTATTATTGTACCGATACAGACCATGCTCGAGCTGTTATACACAAACAGCCATAAGAAATGTTTGGGTCGTTGGTATCTATAGTACTAAACAGACATGCTCTTAGTTTTGTACACAACCATGCCAACTGTTTGAGGGGCTTGTTTCTATAGTACGTTATTTACACACCCTTGCTCTAAGTGTTGTTAACAACCATGGACAACAGTTGGGGCCTGTTATCTATAAGTTACTTGTATCAGGAAACCTACTTTAGGATGTTGTTACCGGTCCATGATATTCAGTTGGAGGCCTATTGATCTGTATTTATGATTACAGTCTTGCTCTGGACCTTGAACAACGTGGGTACATGGCTAAGTAAATTTCCCCAAAACAGTACAAATAACGTTTTGGTAGAAAAAAAATGATGCTAATATGATCAAATTTTGCACAGTTTACTTTTTTGTGTATACCTATTCGATTATAGCATTAATACTACTTCAAATGGTGCGTGCCGTAGTAATGTATTGTGGAGGACCTTTTTACAATTATCTTTCATATATATGTCAAATATTGATGCCAGCCATTTCAAAGTATGTGCACAAAACGAAAAACTTATTGATACCGCGTTTTTTGGCCTTCGTATATGTACTTATAGAGGCTGCTCCGTGAAGGATATGTTCCACTGGGTGATGAAAATGTACCAGTCGTGACCCGGGACTTCGAAACACGGGGCTTTCGGTCACAGGGACGAAACTCTTTTGGACAGAGACTATCGGTCTTAGACATTTGATCGCTCTTAGTTTGAGTTTAGAGAGCGGTATTATTTTTTGCTCGTTAGTGATCCAACAAGGGGCCAGTGACTGGAAAGGCGGCAATAACTCTAAAAGGGATTGTAAGATCAGAAATTTAATTCAAATAAATCATTCACAATGAGGTTCAGGGGAAAATTTCATTGCTGTTTTGCTTCCTCTGAAGTCGCATGCTAACTTTCATATTTTAAATAGAAAAAGCAATGATGTCTCAAAAGAAAATACAACTAAACTTACATGGAGTTTTTGTTGCATATGTTTTATATTGAAACATTATTTTAAAATGTTCTGCTGGCGAATTTTGTTTATTTGTATGTCTGTCTACTTGCTTTACATGAATTAAATATTTTGAACCATACCTCAAAACTTTCTATTTCAAGGTAATTAATTATTTTGAACAAAATTGCATTAAACGTTGCAGTTTCTTGGGATAGGTGTAACCTATGTATATAAGAAAAAATATACGAATTCAAATTGCACTAACCAGTTCCAGGTAAATGAAACTACTACATTGTTATTTCATCCGCAGACGTGTCCACTTGATAGTTTTCAAGGCCACATAAACGGAAATAAATGAGACATATCAGGCTAATAATCATTCTATTGTATGTTACCCTGCTAAGTCATACTGTACGGTAGGATACGTCACAATATAGAACTTAAATGATACGTAAATTTTGGAATTTCCGACATCTATAAAAAGTAACTAATTGACGCATGCGCATTTTGCAACCATGCGCGGCCTGTTGTCGTTATCCCTCTCCCCCTTATATGACGTTCAAAATATCAGCGCGGTCACATGGTCTGACAATCACTTTCGCTTGGTCACGTTTTTGATGGTCAAAATATCTCTTTCTCGGGTAATGGAATGTTATCATTTAGACAATAGAGAGGTATAATAATAAATGTTACCATTTTCTTGTCACTAACAAAGTAATATTTAGTGACTGACAATTTTGAATGCCTAACTAAAATCTAAAAGAATGAAGTTAGTTTGTTGTTATATCTGGATTTTATTTTATTTTATTCTGGATTCTACTGTAAATCTGTATAATATTTGTTTTTTTTTCGCAAGAGAAGTGGTCTGTAAATCTATGCTGCAAGTCGTAAAGAGCATAAATTATATCAGAATTAAATTTGATAATACTATATATCTGCTCTCAAACGTCACAGAGTACAAGAAATATGATTGGTTGGGTCTTTTAAGACGATATCTCCCTGTTTTTGAAAAAAAGTGGTGTAACATTTAACTTTGCTCAACAGTTTGGTAGGGCTCTTACATTAGATATCAAGTGACTTAAGAAAGGCAAGTTGTAAAATTTAAGATTTAATGACTCTATTTTCTTGTATGGTATTATATAGACCGGCTACTTACTTTAAGTTAACTGAGTAGAACTTTTGTATTGCTTTAAGGCTGGTACTGATTTCTGGCAATGAGGAACATTTACTGTTAATTTTTGTACCATGATTTCTGATAAATAGAGAAGACTTTTATAGAGTAAATGGAGCTGGGATAAAAACTGTTCAGTAGGCCCCTACATCGGCAATCTCCCTATTATCGGACTTCTTTGTCATAAATTTCCTTGTCGGAAGTCTGTATAGACATCAATTTCGTATTCATTTTTTCCCTACAATCGTATACTATATATGATAGTGATATACCAATGTTTTCGCGAGAATAGTTTTTGCTATAATTTAGTTACATCGATTAACTTAAAGTATGTCCTTATTATAGACAGCTTAGACTTAACTATTTACCAAAATATTACTGCCATTGGCCATGTTTGGTCAAATTAAAAGCACTTTAAGTTTTTTTCACAGGGAAGTCTGATTAATAAATTAGCCAATAAGTTCCTTGTCTGAAGTCTGTATAGACATCCTTTTTGGAATATGTTTAAATGTACGAAGCCAACATTCTACGAGGATAATTAAACTTCCCTAAAATATCGAAAACATTTTTATATTTATATTATTATTTGAATATTATGATTTTGTATAATTTTGAATTGTACATGCTATGTAATAAGACAAGAATGTTATTCTATCATCTATCTAACATTTTGCAAAAAGAAACACTAAAAACCACTTTCACGATTAAAATGGTTTTCTTTAATTTTTCACGAAGGTTTCGTAGGTGTGCAATTTTGTTTCATTTATTCTTCGACGAATAATTACAGAGTTAATTGCAGACATATTCAGCTCTTTTTGTAAATTTATATCTGTTTGTATTTGAACATTAAAAATTAATTTTTTTAACCTTT